>NC_037673.1:142752533-142794100 GCF_003255815.1 Theropithecus gelada | reverse complement strand
GGAAGGAAGGAAGGAAGGAAGGAAGGAAGGAAGGAAGGAAGGAAGGAGAGGGAGGCAGGGAGGGAAGGAGGGAAGGGAGAAAGAGAAAGGGAGGGAGGGAGGGAATGAGGGAGGCAGGGAGAAAGAGAGGAAGGAAGGAAGGAAGGAAGGCAGGCAGGCAGGCAGGCAGGCTTATTTAATATCAGGAGGCCAGTGCGGTGGCTCATGCCTGTAATCCCAGTACTTTGGGAGGCCAAAGAGGGTAGATCACCTGAGGTCAGGAGTTCAAGGCCAGCCTAGCCAATATGGTGAAACCCCTTCTCTACTAAAAATACAAAAATTAGCCAGGTGTGGTAGCGGGTGCCTACAATCCTGGCTACTCGGGAGGCTGAGGCAGGAGAATCGCTTGAACCAGGGAGGCAGAGGTTATAGTGAGCTGAGATCATGCCATTGCACTCCAGCCTGGGCTATAAGAGCACAACTCTGTCTCAAAAAAAAAAAAAAAAAAAAAAAGATTGGGATTGGCTTGGGTGTGTGATCTCCTCTCTCCAGGGTGCAGATGCATTCCCTCACCTCCGTATATAATTTATGGCAAGATTCATGTGAATTCTGTGACAGCTATAGAAATTATTAAAATGAACAGGCATCCACTTATCCAGAGCCAGGGAGTTCTAAAAGCTCTGCCAGTTCCTCAAGAGCAAGGATCCTGCCTTTTTCATCATTGTTCCCCTGACAGGATTTAGTACAGTGCCTTGCATGTCCATCCAGTATGCATTAATTCAGAGCTTACAGTTCTCACTGAGGATATACAGAGAAGAGTAAGACCTAGAATGTCAGCAGGTAAACAAATATTACAAGTATGCTAAGTGCTATAAAAAATCTCATGTACACAAGACTGTGGGAGAACAGAGAAAGAAGCTACTGACTGATTCCGCCTAGGGAAGACAGGGAAGTATCACCCAGGTAGTTGCATTTAGGCAAGGACTTGAAGGATGGATGGAGGGAACAGCATGTGAGCTACAGCAGCTGGAAAGTATGACACAATGGGGATACAGTGACACTTCTGAGTATTTGGAGCACAGAGTTCCTGCCAACTATAAGTGGAGTGGAGGCTGAAAAGATAGGTAAAGGAACTTGTGTAACACGCTTCAGATTTCCTGGGAGTGTTGGCAAGAGTTGGGGGAACAGGCAGTTTCGCACATTACTGGTGAGTGCACTCAAGGTGTAACCTTTATGGAGCACAAATTGGCAATATCTACCGGAAGTAAAAATGTACATCCCTTTTGACATGGCAGTTATATTATACATTTAGGAATTTATCCTATCAATATATTGTAAAATTACCTATGAACAAGATTAGTTATAATAGCATTGCTCACAAAAGCAAAAGACTGGAAAAAACAAAACTCAATTCTATTAACAGGGATTAGTTAAACAAATTATGGTACATCCATAGAATGGAATACAATGGATAATTGCCAAAAAATCAGTGAATTCCTTATATACTGACAGGGAATAAACTCTAAGATATAACATAGCTCTGGGTGGATGGGAAGAGTAGAAAGAAGAATTTTCACTGTATTCCATTATGCATCTCTTCAATTTTAAACTATGTGAATGTAACACCTAGTCAAAGAAATTGAATACAATTAAAACTTTTTTAAAAAGAGGTATGACAGACTCAGACATGTTATTCAGGAGCATGAGGACCGTGAGGATTAAGAACCAGGAGGAAAGAGACCATAGGCAGAGAGACTAATTCAGAGGCTACTGCCCACACCAGTCATGAGGTGGTGGCGCCCTGAACTCAGTGGCAGCAGATATGGAGGAAGGGCACAGATTTTGGATATCATTTGGGGGTGATTTTACTTAGCTTATTTTGGCCATTTACTATAGCCCAGGCAGGAGCCATTTTATTCCTCCTACCAGCACAAGAGATTTTGTGGGTGTGTGTGTGTGTGTGTGTGAGTGTGTTTATTTTCACAAGTCCCATAGTAAAGAGTCCCATTTTACAGAGGAAGAAACTAAAGCTCAGGGAGATTAAGTGACTTACCAAAAGTCACACAGGCAGAGTAAATGGGTTCAAACTGCTACCCCCACACCACACTGGGGGCCTCTGTTGCAGCTGAGTGAGTAACCAGATCCAGGGGCAACAGCTGTGATTAGGTAAAGGGAGGAACCTGGGAGAGAGCATGGAAGCCTTTTGGCAGCTGTGAAAGACCGCTCTAGCTCCTGAGGTCATAGATAGCTCTGAGAAAGGGTATGTATCCTTGTCTGTGGGCTAGAATTTAGAGCATCCCTTAAGGGGCCTGTGGTTCCAATGTCTTGAGATCTACTCCAAGACTGGGAAAAGTCCAGACCTCCCTAAGGTCTACTGAAGCCGGAGGCTCCATAAGACTCAATTCTTCCAGTCTCTCCAGCAGGGATTCAATTCACTGGCTCTGGGGGCTTGCCAGGGCAAGATGGGCCTCTCCCTCCCCAGCAGGAAGAGCTAGAAAGGGGTTCCCCGGGGTGCCGTTTAGCTGGAATGGGCTCCATATTTTCCTCTCCTATCTCCCTGCAGTATCAAGTGTGTGACTATTGATTTCCTCCCTGCATTTGTTTTTGTTATTCATTATTTATGGGATCATTTTCCATCGTTCGTGCATGAAGGCAAATTTTGTGTAAAAATCAATTGAGTGAGCACCGCCGATGGCTTGTTGCGTTCTCTTGGCTTTCATCTCTGAGGCATCAGTTCTCGGGAGATGCAGAGCAGGAGATGGGATTAGGAGCATGCCAGAGTGGGAAGGGGAGGTGAGGACAGGGCAGGGTTAAAAACCTGCCTTCAGAGTCCTAGCCTGTGGAATCACTTTTCATCCCTCCAATATTCTGTTGAGGTCTCCTGGAAGTCTACGTAAAGACTCATGTGTTCCTGCCCTCATCTCATCCCTACTTCCCTTGTCCCTTTGCCAGGCTGCCTCGATGAAGGGGTAGAGTTCCAGCTGTAGAACAATTTCCATTTCATATAGATTTATTTCAATGTATAAACCCATGGAACCCTTCAGGATTGAGGCTTGGGGGCCTGCTCTCTAGTGGCTCATTCTGAAGACTCTAGGGAAGTCACCCTGAAAGATCAGACAAGGGAGAGTGGGACTAAGAGCAGGGCTGACATTTAAAAGCATCTGCTGTATGTCAAGTCAGGCTGGGTGCTTTGCTTATGTTCATATTTGAGCTTTAGCGCAAATATGTGTGAGGTAAGTGAGAGTAAAGAAAGGAGCAAGGAGCCGGGCGCGGTGGCTCATGCCTGTAGTCCCAGCACTCTGGGAGGCCAGGGCGAGTGGATCACCTGAGCTCAGGAGTTCAAGACCAGCCTGCCCAAGATGGTAAAATCCTGTCTCTACTAAAAATACAAAAATTAGCCAGGCATGGTGGCACACATCTGCTGTCCCAGCTACTTGGGAAGATGAGGCAGGAAGATCACTCAAGACCAGGAGGTCAAGGCAGCAGTAAGTTATGATCGCACCACCGCATTCCAACCTGGGCAAAAAAGTGAGACCCCCACCTCCTTCCCTGCAAAAAGAAGGAAGGAAGGAAGGAAGGAAGGAAGGAAGGAAGGAAGGAAGGAAGGAAGGAAGGAAGGAAGGAAGGAAGGAAGGAAGGAAGGAAGGAGAAGGAAGAAGGGAGGGAGGGAGGGAGGGAGGGAAGGAGGGAAGGAGGGGTGGGCAAGGGATTTGGTGTCAGAAAGTCTTGGTTAAAGTCCCTATTAGTCCCTTCCTAGATACGTGACCTTGGATGAGATATTGAACCTCTCTGGGCCACAGTTTCTCACTTGTAGAATTGGGATAACATTACTGCTTACCTCACACGAGGCCCTGCATTTAAGGGTCGGTGTCTGTGGCTCATGGTGAAGACTTGATCCCTAAAAGCTGGCTCCTTTATTCCTTCCTCTCCCAGCTTAAATGTCACTTCCTCAGAGAGCCCATCCCTTTCACTCTAGCTACAGTGGGTCCTTCCAACCCTGGCAGTGACTTTCTGTCATACCACCCTTCATTTCCTTCTTGTGTGCATCACGATCTATACCTCTCTGGATTATTTGGGAACTGCCTCATCTCTCCTCATGCTTCAGTTAAAACATACGCTCTATGAGGACATGAACTTGAGTGTCAGAATCTAGTACAGTGCACATGTGGCAGATGGTGGATTCTCAGTAAATGTAAGTTACTATTGCCATCATTCTCATTTTCCAGATGGGGGAATAGAGGCCAGGCTGAGTAACCTGCCCAAGCATCACTAGGTAGGTAGCACAGCTGGCATTCCCACCCAGTGTGTCTGACACCAAAGCCATGCTCTTTCCACTCCCCAACTGGTTTTGTTTTTTTTGTTTGTTTGCTTGTTTATTTTTTTTCAGAGTCTCACTCTGTCACCCACACTGGAGTGCAGTGGCGCAAACTCCACTCATTGCAATCTCTGCCTGCTGGGTTCTCCTGCCTCAGCCTCTGGAGTAACTGGGATTACAGGCATGCACCACCACACCCGGCTAATTTTTATATTTTTAGTAGAGACAGGGTTTCACCATGTTGGCCAGGCTGGTCTCAAACTCCTGACCTCAAGTAATCCACCTGCCTCAGCCTCCCAAAGTGCTGAGATTACAGGCGTGAGCCACCGTGTCAGCCCCATTCCCCCAATTTTCATGTTGCCACGAGATCAAATTCAATGCTTGGCAAAACTAGAAACTGGTCAAATGTTTTTTGCAGCACTTCTCCCTCTGCTACATCCTCTTCCCTTTTTAAATCTACTTTTATAGTTTGGCAGTGGTCAACCAAGATCTGAGGCTGCATTTCTTAGCAAGTGTTTCTGACTGACTGAATAATCAATCCTCAAAAGAACATTCTCCTCCACTTCCCAGGGCCCTGGAGCTGCCCAGTGCCATCCTAGCCACGCCACACTGGGTTCAGGATAGGTCTCAGTAGGGCACAGTACTATCAAAGGACAACCTTACACAGACCATGAGTCACAGAAAAGTTTCAACAGCTCTGCTCCTCACTGAGTCCATAGGGGATGGGTACACAATTTGTAAAATTTAACATGGTTCTTCAATTTTTCAAATGACAGTTTGCCTGGGCTACATGGGAATTTCTTATTCACTCAGAGTTTTGGCTAAGAGTCTGTCCCACTCCTCTTGTAGAAGAACATGCTGATCTCCATTTGAAGAGGCTTCTAAACACCAGAAGGGATACGGCTTTCTGGGGGAAGGTCTGTGGGCCAGAGATGTGTTTTGTTTTAAGAGAAAAATCAGAAAGACAAGGAAATCAAGATTCTACCTCGCAACCATCCAGGACTAAGGTCTCTCCCAAAGATCACCCAAGTGGGCATATATGACTCAAGGAACAAGAGGCAAAGCATTCAGGATGCCTTTAGAAACCTTAGATCTAAGAACCATCTAAGACTGGGAAAGACTTGGGATAGAAAAGACCCAGAAAATCTGGGAGACCCCCGGAAGACATCTAGACCAAGGGTCTGCAAACTATGACCTGACAACCAAAGCTGGCCTACTGCCTGTTTTTTACAAATAAAGTGTTACAGGAACATGGCCATGCCCATTTGCCCACTTATTTCCATATTGTCTATGGTTGCTTCTGCACTGCAATGGTAGAGTTAAGTAGTTGCAACAAAAATTTATAGCCACAAATTCTGAAATATTTACTATTTAGCTGGTTATAGAAAAAGTTTGCCACATTATTTCCTAAACTGAGTTCTGAGAAAAACTAGCTCCCTGAAATCATGGTTATTAAGAAAAAAAGAAAAAGTGGAAGAGGTTACCGTTTGGTCAAATACGTTTGAGAAATGCTCCATTCTGAAAAGACTAAAAAGTTTTGCAGTTAAAACAAACAGCAGCAACAACCAAAAAAGTACTCTTTGAAAATTTCCCAAGTTTATTTTATTTGTCCATGGGATATTTTCTATGGTAAAACAATATGTCTGGAGTTACCAGTGGTGCATGTATGCAATTTGATAAATATCTATATAGCTCATTTATTCCAAAATGTCAGTCATTTTATGACCTTTTTGATATTTGCCAATTGTGTGTACAACCCACATACTATTTATTGAATGTATTTACTAAATGTTTTTCTTTAATTACTCCCTTTTAAAACTTGGTCTCAACCAGTCAACAATATCCATGAAATTATGCATTCGAAATACATGCATGTGTGTGTGTATACAGGGGGGTGGGTAGAGCTATAAAAATAGACATATTGTTCTGTATACCCACTTAATTATCTACATACTACCTATGGAAGATGATATAACACACTTTAAGATATGTTGGATAAGTTAAATTAATTAAAAATCCAGTTCCTCAGTTGCATTTGCCACATTTCAGCTGCTCAATAGCCACATGTGCCTGGTAGCTACCATATTGGATTGTGCAGATACAGAACATTTCCATAATCTCAGAAAGTTTTACTGGACAGCACTAGGCCTTTCTAGAATTTTTTTTTTTTTTTTTTTTTTTTTGAGACAGAGTTTTGCTCTTGTTGCCTAGGCTGCAGGGCAATGATGCGATCTCGGCTCAATGCAACCTCTGCCTCCCAGGTTCAAGCGATTCTCCTGCCTCAGCCTCCCGAGTAGCTGGCATTATGGGAATGTGCCACCAAGCTTGGCTAATTTTGTATTTTTAGTAGAGATGGGGTTTCACCATGTTGACCAGGCTGGTCTTGAACTCCTAGCTTCAGGTGATCTGCCTACCTCAGCCTCCCAAAGTGCTGGCATTACAGGCATGAGCCACCGCACCTGGCCTCTAGAATCTTTTAAAACTACTCAGTACTGTTGCTTCCCTCCACTGTCTCCACCCCCTACTGAATTGTTTATAACTCTTCCAGCAAACCCTGAGAAGGATAGCTATCAGGATCAAAGCCAATGCTCTTTCTTCATCTTATCTCCTCACCAGAGACAACCACCCTCCCCCAGATACTCTACTTCTCTCTCTCTCTCTTTCTTTCTCTCTCTCTCTCTCTCTCACACACACACACACACACACACACACACACACACCCACCCTATACTCCAATGCCACCTATTTCTACCCTTTGGTCTATACAAGAAAGATCCAGAGCTGCCTTCGGGGACCCAGGAGCCAGCCTAGAACCTACTAGAATGGCAAAGACTGAACATGGGAGCTTCCTCATTCTGGGCTGCAGGCTCTCAACATGCAAAAGAAAAAAGATTGGATTGGATCAAATATCACGTGTTTGTGATCTGTGAGCCACACCTGGCTTACATATGTGTTTAGTTTGGGCCACGTGATTTTCAAATTTTTATTTTATGGTAAGAGAGATGAGGTGATATCACATTTTAGAAATCTAAATTGCCAGCTTCTCAGGAAAAATCAGATTTGCTCACATTCTGCTAATGTCTCCACACAGCAATTACCAGCTGATGCTAAGTAACTTCTGCTCCCTTAAAGCCAGGCACATGCTAACTGGTTAACCTCAATCGGCACTACTCTGCTGCCCAGTGCCCAGTGTGTGGCTGTTCAAGGATATTACAGTGTTTCTTTGTACCTATGTGAGAATTATGTAATATGTGGCACAATAAATGGGAATACACTGGTTTTCAGGGGCTGTTTGAGCCCTGTGATTGGAACCTGCATTTATTAGCAGGCTTGATGAGTACGGGTTTGGTCTGCTGTTTTCCTAAATTTGAATATCTTCAAGCCTGTGATATCTTCTTCCCATGTAACATATTACTTGGCCTCTAGAGAAATGGTACTTAATTTTAGAAGAGGTCACAGAAAGCTGGGCGTGGTGGCTCACGCCTGTAATCCCAGCACTTTGGGAGGCCGAGACGGGTGGATCATGAAGTCAGGAGATTGAGACCATCCTGGCTAACACGGTGAAACCCCGTCTCTACTAAAAATACAAAAAATTAGCTGGGCATGGTGGCGGACGCCTGTAGTCCAGCTGCTAGGGAGGCTGAGGCAGGAGAATGGCGTGAACCTGGAAGGCGGAGCTTGCAGTGCGCCGAGATAGCACCACTGCACTCCCGCCTGGGCAACAGAGCGAGGCTCCATCTCAAAAAAAAAAAAAAAAAAAAAAGGAAGAAGAAGAGGTAACAGAAGCCTTTGGGAATTTGATAAAAGCTGTAGACTTAGTAAGGGTGGTAATGGACACATAAAGACACAAACTTTTGCATACAGTTTCAGGGGGTACAAAGACACCCCCTCGCCCCCAGCACATCCCTGGCTCTCCGAGGAGTCCTCAGACCTTCATTCAGAATCCCTGCCCTGGAGACTTCCCCTTAAAGTAGGTTGTTTACATCAGCTCCATTCTCTCCCAAAACTTAATCTTACAATAATAATCAAAGAATATTTAAAGCATAAGCCTACAGGGACAAAGACAATGAGAAAGAAAACAACTGCCAAAAAAAAAAAAGCTGGACACTGGAAAGTAAATAGATAAGAGGTCATTGGTATAACAGACTCGAGGTCATTGGTATAAGAGACTCAAGAAAGCGGAATCCTAAGTCCACAGTGGGAAAAGCTGAGAAGCAATGCGAAATGCACAGCAGACTGTCTACAAGACTTGTGAAGTGACAGTACCACTATCTCTGGAAGCGGGAGTGAAGATAAGGCCGCAAGTGGGCAGATTAGTTGAAAGTCTGTTTAAGAAGCAGTTAGATCCCAGTTTACCTCCCCTACTTGGCACAGCGGGCAACTGCCTTTCCTGAAACTTGGCAGAACACTGGCAATTTATTCATTGGAAACTTTTTTTTTAAAGTCACTGTATTTGGGACACCAACCATCGTTAAGGGTGGGAAATCATACTGAAAACAGAAGGATTACTAAAATTATACATTCTAAATGTTGAAAACCCCATTCCTCTTCCTCCACTCAGCATCTTGAACATGAGCAGCCAGACAAACATACTCCAAGCAGGAAATTGAAAGAGTCTTCTCTGAGAATCTAGCCAGTCCAAAAAAGAAAAAAAAAAACACTACCATTAGGGAACCCCCAAGGAAAGAGCCCAGCTGGTTCACCCTAAATAGCACACCAAAGTTGGCTGCATGTGGTGGCTCATGCTTGTAACCCCAGCACTTTGGGAGGTAGACACAGGCAGATCAGTTGAGGCCGGGAGTTCGAGACCAGCCTGGCCAATGTAGCAAAACTCTGTCTCTACTAAAAATACAAAAAATTAGCTGGGTGATGGTGCATGCCTGTAATCCCAGCTACTCAGGAGGCTGAGGCACAAGAATTGCTTGAGCCCAGGGGGCAGAGGTTGCAGCGAGCCAAGATCATGCCACTGTACTCCAGCCTGGGCTGCAGAACAAGGCTCTGTCTCAAAAAAACAAAAGAAAACCAAAATAAACAAACCTAACACGGGTGCACACAGCCTTCAATAAACTTTTTTACCCAATTAACTAAACAGTATCTAATACAAGGAACCAAAATAGATATGCTGAAAATATTGAAAAGCATCTTGGAGAAAGCAGACTGATGGAAGGAGAAATTGAAAAGAAACTACTAGTGACACTCTCAGAGGTATTACTGAAGATATGGCATTCATGAAACAAAAATATTTTTTTCTGGGCCCGGTGAGGTGACTCACTCATGCCTCTAATCTCAGCACTTTGGGAGACCAACACAGGACAACTGCTTGAGCCCAGAAGTTTGAGACCAGCCCAGGCAACATAGCAAGACCCATCTCTACAAAAAAACTTAAAAATTAGGTGAGTGTGGTGGTGTACACTTGTAGTCCCAGCTACTTGGGAGGCTGAGGTGGGAAGATGACTTGAACCCAGGAGGTCGAGGCTGCAGTGAGCTGTGTTCACACTTCTGCAATGCACTCCAGCCTAAAAGAGCAAGGCCCTGTCTAAAATACAATAAAATAAAAAATAAAAACACAAGAAAAAGAAAAAGAATTAAAATTTTTTTTCTTAAATTTAATGTGCAAAAAGATCTGCTAGAACCTTTTTAAATGACAAGAGAAATGAAAAACCCAATAGAAAGTTTGGAACATAAAATTGAGGATGATATAGTTTGCTTTATTTGACTCCCTCCGAATCTTATGTTGAGATTTGATCCCCAGTGTTGGAGGGGGGCTAATGAAAGGTGTTTGGGTCATGAGGGCAGATCCCTTGTGCCATCTGTGAGGTAATGAGTAATTTGTCACTCCATTAGCTCCTGCAAGAGCTGATTATTTAAAAGATTCTGGCTTAGGATTGTCTTGGCAATGCGGGGTCTTTTTTGGTTCCATATGAACTTTAAAGCAGTTTTTTCCAATTCTGTGAAGAAAGTCATTGGTAGCTTAAGCTGGAGGCATCACGCTACTTGACTTCAAACTATACTACAAGTCTACAGTAACCAAAACAGCATGGTACTGGTACCAAAACAGAGATATAGACCAATGGAACAGAACAGAGCCCTCAGAAATAATACCACACATCTACAGCCATGTGATCTTTGACAAACCTGACAAAAACAAGAAATGGGGAAAGGATTCCCTATTTAATAAATGGTGCTGGGAAAATTGGTTAGCCATAAGTAGAAAGCTGAAACTGGATCCTTTCCTTACTCATTATACGAAAATTAATTCAAGATGGATCAGAGACTTAAATGTTAGATCTAAAACCATAAAAACCCTAGAAGAAAACCTAGGTAATACCATTCAGGACATAGGCATAGGCAAGGACTTCATGTCTAAAACACCAAGAGCAACAGCAACAAAAGCCAAAATTGACAAATGGGATCTAATTAAACTAAAGAGCTTCTGCACAGCAAAAAAACTACCATCAGAGTGAACAGGCAACCTACAGAATGGGATAAACTTTTTTGCAATCTACTCATCTGACAAAGGGCTAATATCCAGAACCTATAAAGAACTCAATCAAATTTATAAGAAAAAAACAAACAACTCCATCAAAAAGTGGGCAAAGGATATGAACAGACACTTCTCAAAAGAAGACATTCATACGGCCAATAGACACATGAAAAAATGCTCATCATCACTCGCCATCAGAGAAATGCACATCAAAACCACAATGAGATACCATCTCACACCAGTTAGAACGGCAATCATTAAAAAATCAGGAAACAACAGGTGCTGGAGAGGATGTGGAGAAATAGGAACACTTTTACACTGTTGGTGGGACTGTAAACTAGTTCATCCATTGTGGAAAACAGTGTGGCGATTCCTCAAGGATCTAGAACTAGAAATACCGTTTGACCCAGCCATCCCATTACTGGGTATATACCCAAAGGATTATAAGTCATTCTGCTATAAAGACACATGCACACGTATGTTTATTGCGGCACTATTCACAATAGCAAAGACTTGGAATCAACCCCAATGTCCACCAGTGACAGACTGGATTAAGAAAATGTGGCACATATACACCATGGAATACTATGCAGCCATAAAAAAGGATGAGTTCATGTCCTTAGTAGGGACATGGATGCAGCTGGAAACGATCATTCTCAGCAAACTATCGCAAGAACAGAAAACCAAATACCGCATATTCTCACTCATAGGTGGGAAATGAACAATGAGATCATTTGGACACAGGAAGGGGAACATCACACACTGGGTCCTATTGTGGGGGTAGAGGAGAGGGATAGCATTAGGAGATATACCTAATGTAAATGATGAGTTAATGGGTGCAGCACACCAACATGGCACATGTATACATGTGTAACAAACCTACACGCTGTGCACACGTATCCTAGAACTTAAAGTACAAAAAGAAAAAAAAAAAGAGACTCTGGCACTCCCCTTCTCTCTCTTGCTTCCCCTCTCCTCTGTGAGCTGCATACTCTGACTCCCTTCACCTTCTGCCTTGGGTGGAAGCAGTCTGTGGCCCTCACCAGATGCAGATGCCCAGTCTTGAACTTTTCCAGACATCACAATCAGGAGCCAAATAAACTTTTTCTTTATAAACTGCCCAGCCTCAGGTCTTCCTTTATAGCAACACTAAATGGACTAAGACAGAAGAAAACACAAAGTAACAAGAAGGCAAAAAGAGAAAAATAGTACAGAAATATAAGCAACTCAGAGAACCAACCCAGTTGGTCTAAATCAAAATAATAGACATTCCAGAAATATAAAAATATGGAACTAAGAACAGAAAACTTCAAGGAAATAATGCAAGAAAATTTCTCAGAGTGAAAGTTCTGAGTTTCAATATTAAAAAATTGCTCAGCAGAATAAACAAAAAGAATATACCCTATAAGCTTCCAGAAAGTTTCTTTTTTTTTTTCTGCAAAAATCAAGAATGAGAATGACTGTGAGCAGGCCCAGAATGCAACTAGTTTAGCCCGAAGCAGGCCAGAAGGCTCCAATGGAGGCTTCTTCAAGATTAAACTGATAGACCCCTTCGTGTGTTTGAAAGTCTTGGCCAGGTGCGGTGGCTCACGCCTGTAATCCCAGCACTTTGGGAGGCCAAGGTGGGTGGATCATGAGGTCAGGAGTTCAAGACCAGCCTGGCCAAGATGGTGAAATCCTGTCTCTTCTATTAGCCAGGCATGGTGGTGGCCACCTGTAATTCCAGCTTGAATTGCTTGAACCCTGGAGGTAAAGGTTGCAGTGAGCTGAGATCACGCCACTGCACTCCAGCCTGGGCAACAGAGTGAGACTCCGTCTCAAAAAAAAAAAAAAGTAAGTCTTGAGAGGAGATTTACATAAATGGTGAGTGTTTAGGGTTAATAATAAGCATGCCAAAAAAACAAAACAAATGTTAAAAGCCCTAATTATTAATTCCCAGAAAAATTAAATACCATGTAGCAAAGGAAAAGCAACTATAGTATTTTACATGGCTCAGCAGTAAAGGTTGCTTGCACACAAAACATGAACACTGAATATTAATATAACCAAAACTAAGATTTGACTGTATTGGAATGATGAGGAGATGGGAATCAGGGTAGGGAATGAAAGAGAGCACTCTCCTCATCTTTATTACAGGAAAGTGAATAAAATGCCTAAAACTGAATGATCAAGAAGTAATGACATAAACATGACATTTAGAGGTACTAAGATAACTATCAAAATAACCAGCTAAAAGCGTCGAATGTGATTGCCTTGAAGAATCCAGGGATGAGAGGAGGAAGGCTGAAGGATAGTTCTTTTTTTATACCAAGCTTTGCTAAACTATTCAAATCTTTAAACTCTGTACACATATAACATTGATTTTCAAAACAAATTAAAAATACAGGAGTCCTGCTCTGACTCTTGGGAATAACATAAGCATTGCCCAGTTTCTAACTGTATAGCCTTCTTGGTCAGAGAACACAGCCTGTGACCACTCCTTTGTTGGCATCAAATCTCTCATCCTTCAGAAAAGAGGCAGCTCTTCTTATACCCCTCCCACCTTTTGAAACCATACAGGACTGGGTTTCAACTCTGAAGGGGTCAACATACAGGTCAGCAGCTGGTTTGTTCTGGAGAAGATGTGCCTCTGTCTTAACACCCCATGTACAAAGAGGAAGGCCACGGGAAAGTTTCATCCATGCAGTTGGTAGCCAACAGGGAGACAGAGGGACTGGCTCCATCAGTGAAGTGGTCTAATTTGGTTGCTAGGAACACACACCTTCCTCTCCAGTTGTTAACTTCCTCCTGTCATAAAAAAAAAATTTAAAAAAAAAATACATATATATATATAGAGAGAGAGAGAGTCAGGTTCCATAACTTGGTGCCACCTGATGTTAAGCTAAATCACAGGGCTTTGGAGGCAATTTTCTGTCTCTTTAGCTCCATGACTTTTCTCTCTGAAGAGGAAATGGGGAGGAAAGGAGGATATCACTCATAGGTTACATAGTAGGCTAACAGGGATATTTAGAAAGGTTGGGACTGGTTCCCAAACATTATAGAGAAGTCAAGATAAGGTTAACTGGTCAGCACATAAATTGGTGCTCAATCCTAGGAAATGAGGTACCACTAGTGTCCAATTTGAGTGTAAGCTTCATGCAGGCAGAGGCCGAGTATCAAATTCTCCTCTGAGTTTCCAGCACCTTAAGCAGGGCCTATCACAGAGCAGAGTAATGTAACCTTTATTGAATTAACTCATTATATTTCCAGACCATGGCTGTTTCTGAGGAAGCCAGCTATCTATACAAAAATCAGAAGAGAACCCATTTTTCTTCCGTTCTTCAGTCAACTTGTGCTAGAAAAAAAAATTTAATAACACAAGTTCCTCAAAAAATTAAAAGTTAAAAACTGAAATACCATATGATCCAGTAATCCCACTATTGGGTATATAGCCAAAGAAAATGAAATCATTTTGTCGAAGAGCTATTTGTACTTCTATGTTCATTGCAGCATTATTCACAATAACCAAAATATGGAATCGGCTGGGCGTGGTGGCTCACATCTGTAATCCCAGCACTTTGGGAGGCCAAGGGGGATCACTTGAGCCTGGGAGTTCCCAACCAGCCTGGGTAACATGGCAAACCCTGCCTCTACAAAAAAACAAAAAAAAATCAGTCTTAGTGGGTGTGGTGGTGCACACCTGAAGTCCCAGCTACTTGGGAGACTAAGGCAGGAGGATCACTTGAGTCCAGGAGGCAGAGGTTGCAGTGAGCCAAGATAGCACCACTGCACAACAGCTCAGGTGACAGAATGAGACCCAGTATCAAAATATATAAGGAATCAACCTAAGTGTTAAGTGTCCATCACTGGGTAAGTGGATAAAGAAACTGTGGCATACCTACACAATGGAATACTGTTCAACCTTTAAAAGAAGGAAATTCTGTCATTTGCAACAACGTGAATGAACATAGAAGACATTATGTTAATGAAATAAGACAAATACCACATGATCTCACCTACATATGGAATCTCAAAAGGTTGAACTCATAGAAGCAGTGAGTAGAATGGTGGTTACCAGGGGCTAGGGTGGTTACTGGGGAGGAGCGGTTGGCCGAGATATTGGTCAAAAGATACAAAATTCCAGTTAGGAGAAATAAGTTCAAGAGATCTGTTGTACAACATGGTGACTAGAGCTCATAACAATGTATTTTATTCTTGAAAATCTCTTTAAGAGAGTGAATTTTAAAGTGTTCTCACTACAGAAAATGGTAAGTATACGAGGCCACACAGACATAGTTTAGTTCTATTTGGCCATTCCACAATGTATACATATTTCAAAATATCATGTCATACATCACACATATCTATAATCTGGGGGTCAATTAAAACAAATATATAAATGTATAATTCAGGGTATTCATAATCATTTTATTTATTTATTTATTTTGAAACAGACTCTCACTCTGTCACCCAGGCTGGAGTACAGTGGCACCATCTCAGCTCACTGCAACCTCTGCCTTCTGGGTTCAAATGATTCTCCTACCTCAGCCTCCTGAGTAGCTGGGATTACATGCCCGCCACCATGCCTGGCTAATTTTTGTATTTTTGGTAGAGACTGGGTTTCACCCTGTTGGCCAGGCTGGTCTTGAACTCTTGACCTCAGGTGATTCACCCGCTTCAGCCTCCCAAAGTGCTGGGATTACAAGCGTGATCGGCCTCATAATCATTTTAATCATTCTATTTATTTTATGTTGGGTCAAACAAAGATCTTTAAAAGTGCCCAGCATTCAATACTTTGCTATCCTTTCCCCTGTATGTAATTAAAAACAAAAATACTACAACATAAAATACAGGAGAGGAGGCCTGGCACAATTCTGAATTTGACTACTAGGATGCTTTTTTTCTTAATACCAGCTAGTGAAGTCTTCCAACGCACCTTTTCTTATTTTGGATATTTTCCCCTTGCAAATACCCTAAGTATATGTTTAGGCTGCGTTTATGTGATTAAGCCCTGTCTTGGAGCTTTCTTTATTTCTTTTCTTTTCTTTTTTTTAATCTTTCTTTCTTTCTTTCTTTTTTTTTTTTGAGACAGAGCCTCACTCTGTTGCCCAGGCTGGAGTGCAGTGATACAATCTCAGCTCACTGCAACCTCTGCCTCCTGGTTCAAGCAATTCTCATGCCTTAGCCTCCTGAGTAGCTGGGACTACAAGTGTGCACCACCACACCCGGCTAAATTTTGTATTTTTAGTAGAGAAGGGGTTTCACCATATTGACCAGGCTGGCCTCGAACTCCTGGCCTCAAGTGATCTGCCTGCTTCGGCCTCCCAAATTGCTGGGATTACAGGTATGAACCACTGCCACTGGCCTTAGCGCTTTCTGTATAGCCTATTGCTTCTGGATACACAAAGGCTCAAATGAAAACCTAAAAATAGCCAGTAATCTTCCCAAGCACTTTGACACTGTGTGATCAGGAAAAAGGAGACAAGGGGGTAAAACTGAGGAGACAGAAGGTCTCGCTTTTTTGTCATCCAGGTTGGAGTGCAGTGGCATAAACATGCTGACTGCACGCAGCTTCAACCTCCTGGGCCCAAACAATTCTCCCACCTTAGCCTTCCAAGTAGCTGGGACGACAGGTGCACACCACCAGGCCCGGCTTCTTTTTTAAATTTTTTGTAGAGATAGGGTCTCACCATGTTGCCCAGGCTTGCCTTGAACTCCTGTGCTCAAGCGATTTGCCTGCCTCAGCTAAAAATGGGAGAGAAGATAAAGCCAGGCCAGCAGACAAAAGGCAGTGAAGGCCCTCGGTCTAGTTCCTACTCCACAAAACCATTTTTAAATGACAGCGACATTTCCTCGGAAGTCTTTACTTCTCCCTATGCTAACACTATAGACTGAAAAGTATTTGAATTTTTTTGTTTTGCTTTGCTTTTTTTTTTTTTTTTCTTTGGGACAGGGTCTTGCTCTCTCGCCCAGGTTGGAGTGCAGTGGCACAATCACAGCTCACTTCAGCTTCAATCTTCCGGGCTTAAGCAATCCTTCTGCCTCAGCCTCCTGAGTAACTGGGGCCACAGGCATGCGCTACCTGCCCAGACAATGTTTGCATTTTTTGTAGGGATGGGGTTTCACCATGTTGCCCAAGATAGCCTTGAACTGAGCTCAAGTGATCTGCCTGCCTTGGCCTCCCAAAGGAGGTGTAAGCGCTTGCACCTGGCCTGAGTTTTTCTAATATAGTAAGCTGATAAAGGAATAGAGCCTAATATTTTTATCACTATCAACTTTAAATCTATATCTTTGTATTCCAAAGACAAATGGAAAAAGTAAAACTATTAAAATAATATTTCTATTCCAGGCTACTTTAAGCAAGTTGTAAGTTCTTTTGATGAGCTGGTACCTTTATATTGTACACCGGTGGGCTCTAGGAATGAACAATCATTTATAGCAGCATCAGCTCTCAGGATGGAAAGAGATGTCATCTCACTACTCCCACTCTCCCTGACAGTATAACTCACTAGAATCTCTGCTCGAATCCTCAGACAGGGGCTCACAGAATGGCCCTCGCCTTCAACTGTGTTGACTGCCAGAGCCTTCTTCCTTGAAAGGAGCTGAAATCTTTTTCTCTGTGTGACTTATTTCCTATCTAGCTACACCCCTGGGGCCCCATAAAACAAACGTAAGCCTTCTTTCACATAAAAGCCCTTCAGATTTCAGCCTTAAAAACACAAGTCCATTTTCTTCTACAGGAGTAAGCTTGACACCACTCTCAAGGCAGACCATCCTGGTTTAACATCTGGGTTGTAGCATTTATAGTTGTTTGACTTTGGACAAGTTGTTTGACTTTCCTGGTGCCTAATTTATAAAATGTGTAATGTAATACATATACTTTACATAGGTATATGAAACATTTTAGAAAGGGAAGTATTTTGAGTATATGAACACTGCATACCTTTTAAAACTCCTTTCTTGGCAAGTTGCAGTGGCTCACCTGTAATCTCAACACTTAGGGAGGGCAAGGTGGGAGGATCATTTGAGGCCAGGAGCTTGCAGCTGCAGTGAGCTACGACCATGCCACAACACCCCAGCCTGGGAGACAGAGTAAGATCCTGTCTCCAAAAGAAAAATGAAATAAAATTCCTTTCTTTCCTTCACCTTTTGAGGGACAGGGTGTCATGAGAAGGAGAGTAAGCAAGAACAACTCATTCACTGACTCAAGTTCAAATATTTGTTAAATAGCTATTCTTCTAAAGTGATTGGCAGAAAGGTTGTTTATTGTTATTTACCATATATTGACTAAATTGCTTTTAAATATCATCCTTGCCCTACAACAAAACAGTTGCATTAGAGTTTATTTCCAAACTGGGCTACTTGTTCTTATGAGCCACATGTCAGTGTGCAGAATTGCGGTTGTAACCAAAGGTTCTGAATGCTGCATCAGTCTACTCCATGACACGCAGTAGTGTGTGTATGTGCACACACATGAGCTCATAGACTGAATGTTTGTGTACCCCCAAAATTAATATGTTGAAGCTCTAATCCCCAATGTGATGGTATTTGGAGCTGGGGCCTGTGGGAGGTAATTAGGTTATAAGGATGGACTCTCATGAATTGTGTTAGTGCCCTTTGAAGAAGAGACATGAAAGAAATGGTCTCTCTTTCTCTTGGCCATCTGAGGACACAGTGAGAAGGTGGTCATCTGTAAACCAAGAAAATGGCCCTTGCCAGACATCAAATATGTGGCCACCTTAATCTTTAACCTACCAGCCTCCAGAACTGTGAGAAATAAACTGTTGTTTAAGCCACCTTGCCTGTGCTATTTGTAACAGCAGTCCAAGCTGTCAAGTTCACGTGCACATTTGGCAAAACAGTCAGAGATGTGTTGTTGACATGGAATGCAAAATATATACCACCTTTAATGAAGTAAAAATTGACATAAAATTTGTGTTTCAGAATATACCCAGACTCCAGTGTGAGGCACTTCGGTTGAAAAAACAATATGTATAAGAAACCTTTTCCTCACTCTGGGCAAGAAATCATTTTTTTTTTGCAGGAAGATTGTGAAAAATATAGATTCCTGGGTCCCTAGAACTACAGTGTCATATTTTCTAGCAAGAGGATCTCTAAGAACTCTTCCCAGCTCACATGCTAGGATTTCATATGTCTAACAGTGAAAGCATAAAATATTTGAGTCAATATTATTAAAGCCCCTCTTGCGATGGAAAAACCCTACTGTTACAGTCCAAGAAATACAGGTCTTCCCTCATTAACCTAACACAATTAATAGAAGAGATTGGGCCATCCTACACAAAGCCATAAGCAGTAGTAAAATGCTAAAGGCAAAAACAACTAAGAAGTAAAAAGCATAGAACAGATAGAAGTTCTGGAGAGTTAGGGATGGAAGAATTGAAGGTAATCCAAGTTTTAATCATTTTACCTGGGCAATCTGACCAGTAACTCAGATCCCAAAGGCTGAATAAACTCACAACTGCAAATATTAACACAAGTCAGAAGGAAAGCAAATGAAGGTCTGAGAACAGAGAACAGGTGGTCTGGTTAGCTGGTTTTTTTTTTTTTTTTTTAGATGGAGTCTCATTCTGTCACCTATGCTGAAGTGCAGTGGCAGGATCTTGGCTCACGGCAACCTCTGCCTCCCGGGCTCAAGCGATTCTCCTTCCTCAGCCTCCTGAGTAGCCAGGACTACAGGCACCTGCCACCATGCCCAGCTAATTTTTGTATTTTTAGTAGAGACAGGGTTTCACCATGTTGGTCAGTCTGGTCTCAAACTCTTGGCCTGAAGAAATCTGCCTGCCTCGGCCTCCCAAAGTGCTAGGATTATAGGCATGAGCCACCGTGCCCAGCCAGCATTTTCTTATCTGCGGACTCCAGCCAGAGCTGGGGCAGGTTTGGGTACTACCTTGCCCAGCCCACAACAAACCACAGTCCCTCTGCCCCTAGACCTACCGATGGGGCTGGGTCTCCCTAGACCTACTGATAAACTGGCTTGGCTAAGCCAGGACTATTTAGTCTAACAAAATGTTTTAATTTTACCCCACCTCACCTACCCATGCTGCCACTTATTTTTAAACTTACAAACTGTTAGTATTTTTATTTTTTCAATGGGGGGTAAGGATTTGGGGGATCTCATTTCCACCAATGATCTTAGAAGCCTGAATTCTGGGAACCCAGGAGATAGCATACTTGATAGCCCTTCTCCCAGCTCTACTTTGATTGTACAACTATCTTTTCACAAACGAAATAGAAGAATAAAATAAGCCAAAATAAATATAAACATAAGACATGCCAGTGTCTATGCTGATTAGTTCACATAATGCTACAGCTGGCAGCCTCAGAGATCGTCTGGTTCAACCTTCTCATTTTTCCGATAGGGAAAGAAGGGCTAGGGCAAGGAAGTCTCAACTCAAAATCTCAATTCTGCCTGTTGGCAGAACCGGTTTAAAAAAATTTTTAACCTAGCTTATGACCCCTAATGTGGTGCTTTTTTCACTCCACCATGCTGTCTCTTGGGAGACTGTCTATTGATCTGAAAAATAATTTTGTCAAACCATCTGGAGTCTTTATTGGCAATTGACTCACCATCTCATTGGCACTTTATTTTTGCCTTTAGTAATATTCTTCCCAGTTTGGTAAAGTGGGTTCAGTACTTATGAGTATTTGACCCTAAATTTGGACAGTCAGATAAAGAAAGCCCTTTAGTTTGCCTAGTTTGGGGGGGTCTTAACCTGGGACCCAGGAATTTATGGATTGAATCAGGGGATCCATGACTTCTAGAAGTTAGCAAAAATTTTGAGTGCACAAATGTGCATTTATTTCTGGGTTAGGAACACAGTTTTCTTCAGATTCTCAAGGGATTCCATGAATCCTCACCAACATTGAACTACTGAACTATCTGGTTCAATTTCTTCAAGTTAGAGTTGGGGAAACTGAGGCACTGAGCAGTGAACAGACTTTCCAAGGTCAAACAGAACAGAGTAAAGCCTAGAACTCGGATCTCTTTGTGTATATTTTATATTCTTTCTCGCTACACCAGCAGGCCTGTGTATTTGTATTCTCACCCGAGATGATTCTGTTTCTCTGAGCTCACTCTGTTCCAACCCATGTTTTCTGCTACAAGAGGAATTCATTGAAGGGGTCTGTAGGGCTCAATACAAATCAACCCAAGGCCAGGAACAGCAGCTCCCTGTATCTCTCCCAACGGTAAATCAAGATCACCAGCTTGGAGTTCTGTCAAAGATTCCGAGGCCCTCGGCTCCCTCCCACGTGGGTGCTCAGCTGGAGTTTCTGCAGTCTGGAGTCTGGTGCTCAATCCCAATCCTTGGTGAATTATTTGTTTTTTTCTTTTTATTTTTTGAGACGGAATCTTGCCCTGTCACCTGGACTGGAGTGCAGTGGCGCATTCTTGGCTCACTGCAACCTCCACCTCCCAGGTTCAAGCGATTCTCCTGCCTCAGCCTCCTGAGTAGCTGGGATCACAGGTGCCTGCCAGCATACCTGGCTAAGTTTTTTTGTAATTTTAGTAGAGACAGGGTTTCACCATCTTGGCCAGGCTGGTCTCGAACTCCTGACCTCGTGATCCACCTGCCTCAGCCTCCCAAAGTGCTGGGATTAGAGGCATAAGCCACTGCGCCCAGCCACCTAGGTGAATTATTAAGTGATGTCATAAGTGTTTTCCCCAGTTCCGTCATAGCTGTGTACACCAAAGAAAAATTCCTCTTACTAGAGAAGCGGCCTTACTTGGAGGAGATGAAGGAGCAAAGAGATTTTTAAGGAAATTTAGTAAAATTAAGTACCATATGCACTGAAGCATCCAGTAGATAAAGGTACCTCCATTATAGATATAGTGTCTAATTGCATAGCAATAACAGATAGGCTGCTTTAAATTATATTCAGAAGGAGGTGGGATAGAACTCAAATCAACATATAAACCCTCTTTAGCTTTATGAGTAGGCAGTTTTTATACATTATGATGTCTGTACCTCCAAATTAATTGTTGGTTAAAAAAAAAATCAGAATTTTGCCAGGCATAGTGGCTCCCTGCACTTTGGGAGGCTGAGGCAGGTGGATCACCTGAGATCAGGAGTTCAAGACTAGCCTGGCCAACATAATGACACCCCATTTTTACTAAAAATACAAAAAATTAGCCAGGTGTGATGTAATCCCAGCTATTCAGGAGGCTGAGGCAGGAGAATCGCTTGAACCTGAGAGGCGGAGGTTGCAGTGAGCTAAGATCGCACCACTGTACTCTAGCCTGGGCAACAAGAGCAAAGCGCTGTCTCAAAAAAGAGAAAAAAAGAAAAAAAAATTAGAAGTTTCAATTGCCCACTCAATTCATTATTTTAATTATTGATTTTATATAAAACTTCCTATGATCCTTGGTGTGGAAAGAATATTCAAGATTATTGTATCTCTAATTTTCTGATATCATAGCAAGAAGTTAAAACACAATGACTAAGAATGACAAATCAAGAAATGTCAGCCAATAAAATATCTCTGGAGTATGCATAAGAAACTGACAATGTTGTTTACCTTCAACAAAGAGAACTGAGTGACTAGGGTCAAGGAAGAAGAAAGACTTTTCATGGCAAATCTTTTAGTTCTTTTGAATTTGAATCATGTGTTATTTCATTAAAGTATTAACAAACAAACCTTGAATTTTAAGAAAAGAAATAGTGCCAAAGATATATTATTTAGACATGCAATTAACTGCCAGAAGAAGCAACTAAAAATGGTTGAGGGTGGGGGTTGGTCAAATTGCCCTCCTGTATTATTCCATTTTTAAATGACATGCATAAATTAATTTGACCATACATAAAATGCATTTATAAAAAACAGAAAAGAAAATCACCTCTAACCAACTGGTTTTACAGGTAAAGAAACTGAGGCTCCAAGGTGGGGAGATACTATCAAGGTGGCAGAGTTTAGATGCACACACTTGGTTATGTCTCAGCCCAGAGCTTTCCTTAACATGGTCAGGGACTTTTTGAGTGGCTGGTGTGTAAATGCCTTCTAATTATTATTATTAGATGATTATTATTAGATTAAGACATTTTAAGGATATTTGAATAAAATTGACCTCTCCTTATTTTGATCCTCCATGCTAATAATTGTATCCTTTTTTTATTTATTCAATTACAAGCAAATTGACAGGAGACATTTATATGAGGCAGCTTAAACCCCAGCTAATGGAGTGCCTAATGACTAATTGATCAGATCCCAACCCAGAGAGCAGCCCTGAGTGGCCTAAAGGAATTTATGCAATTAGTTTAGGTTTGGTAGAAATTGAGTGCATATGAAAGTAAGCTTTTTATGGTCTTGATTTATGAGGGCTGGACATTAACTATATCTGCCAAGAGGTGAGCAGCCCAGCAAAGCCTCAGGCGTTGGGGGGCTCTGTCACAGGCAGGGATGTTGGGATTTGGAGCGGTGCTGATGTCTGTTTTGGGAGGGAGCGGGAAGGAAAGTGGGGAAAAGAAAGATGGTGAAATTAGAGATGGGATTCGGCCAGAGACCTCAACGAAATTATGGTGGTGCCTCCCACCCATGTAATTCAAAGTAAAAACAATATTAAATGCTAAATATCTATAAAGAAGTCCAACAAAAGTCTGACTTTTCTCAGGATGAACACTTGAATTTGTGTGTGTGTGTAATCCTAAAAATCAAAGTCTTTTAAATATTAAATTACATATACAGTCTATAAAAAGAGAGCGAGCGCAGTTTCTGTCCCAGTTTGCCTCCAGTGGCAGGCAAGGCTGCGCAGGGCTGAACTGAGGGAGGGGGCAGAAATCTGACGGTTTATAGAGAAAAGTATAAGCAACGGGTGGGGAGGATCCAGAGCCGCGCGGACCCGGCAATCGCCCCTCCCGCGGTCCAGGGGACTCCTCAGGCCGGGACGCCGCCGAGGGGAAGCCCCCATCCGGAGGCGCCGGGAGGAGCCGGAGAACCCTGACCCAGCCCGGGGAGCCCGGGGAGCCCTGGGAGTCGCGCTGGTGCGGAAGCGCCGTCCGGGGACCAAGGGAAACCTGACTTGATCGGAAAAGAGCGATCGAAGGGGAGACTAATTTGCCCTCCGGAGTCCTCGCTGGCTCCGTCTGTCTGCCGGGGCGGGGTTACCGCGGGGGCTCCTGACGCTCAGCGGAAGAGAGGAAAGGGGAGAAGGCGACTCTGCGCGCGCCCGGGGACGCGGGCCGCCTCGGCACCTGGGGGTCAGCGTTTCACGCCTGCGAGGCTGGAGGGAAGCTAAGAGGGGCTGAGTGAGAGACACGCGAACAGACGCACGCGGACAGGGCGGGACACGCGAGAGGCGCGCGGGACACAAAGGCGTGGAGGCTCCGAAGCCCGGCGAGGACAGCGGGCGTTCTCGGCTCCCACCACCTCCTCTGCTCGCGCTGCCTAATCTGGTGCCAAATCGGACTCACCTGCTTCTCCTTCACCCCGAGGCGGTCCGCTTCCTCACCCCAGCCGGAGGTGATCTCACTTGAGAACGGAAGAAGCAAAGACACCGGGTTTTTGCCAGGTCTCTCCACTAAATGGCTGTGTTCACGACTTGTCCTGGCCAAGTTACATAAACTCTCTGTGCCTCTATGTTCTCATCTGCAAAATGGGATTAAAAATTGTACCTACTCATATGGTGTTGTTCAGGAACTAACAAATGAATGCGCTAAAGCGCTTGGAACAGTACCTCGCACAGGGGAATCCCGCCATACGTTTTGGATATCATTACTAGTCATTTATCCAGCAAACATTTGCGGAGCGCGGCCCTGCGTTGGGTTCAGGGAGGCAGGGGTGGACTGGGTAGGTGCTATCAGGCAGTCTTAAAGTCTAGGAAAGAAATAAAACGGGTGGTGTGATAGGGTGATTGGAGAAGAGCTGTTTTAGGTAAAAGGAGCCAGCTAAGTCCGTCCCGCTCTCTAGGCCTCACTGCCTTCTTCGATTAAAAAAAAAAAAAAGACGGCTCTTAGGCGTTCTGCCCTCCGGCTCAAACACTCTGGCGCCGGGGCCAAAAAGTGGGAACAGGGCAGGGAAGGGATGTTCGCTGGGAAAGAGGAGGAGTCCAAGAGCCCTGCTTCTCCTTCGCCCTCTGGCGCCCCGCCCCTCCTCGCGAGGAAGCGCCGCGCGAAGTCTGGAGAGGCTGAATGGTGCCCAGGATTCCACCAAGGAGGAAGTTCTGGGCTCCAGGAGCCGCTGACCGGGGCCAAGCTTCTCAGGGAGCTGTGTATTCGCACCAGGCACTCCCAGGGAGCGAATACTTCGTCCCTTGCGTAGCTGGGACGCAAAGTGTGCAAAGCGGTTTCTTTTAAGCTTCTGTCTTGCCCCTGACAACCATGCCGAGAGCTGACAGGCACTGCTACCCTGACCAGACTGTGGCTCACAGAGGGAAAATGTTGATTCCACTTGACTCCAAGCCCTGAACTTGCCCCACAACGCTGCCTTCACTTTTCTGAGTGTGAAAAATGTTTTAAAGCGACGAAATACGTGTCAGACCTGGCCTTACGTGATCTCATTTAATCATCAGAGCAATTCTGAGTCTTTTTTCCAGTTTTTCCAGTTTTACAGATGAGGACACCGAGGGTCAGAGCAGTAAGGTCACTTACTCAAGTAAGAGATGGAGCAGTTATTCCGCCCCAGGTCTGTCCACTCCAGAGCCGGAGCTGTTTCCATCTCAGGAAGAAAGTAAAAGAACTGGAACTCAAACGTCAGGCACACTGGGCCAGGCAGAGTCACTCCCTGGTCCCCGCTCCCTGACTCTTCCCCTAGGTTCCAAGGGCCATGTCACAGAGCAACATCTGTGTACCCATAATCACCAAAGGGTGAAGCACAGTGTCTTCTATTTAAACAAGAAGGACACTGGCTACCTTTAAATAAAAGCCTGTGATGCAGACCACCACCTTGCTCCTGATCCCCATTCCCAGGAAGACTTGCCTATCCCTGATGGCTCTGTTCCTCCCTACAAACCCTTGAATCCAGAGAGGATTGGGCTGGAAGGGGTGCTTTCATTTTACAAAACAAAAGCCTAATTCATTCATTCAACAGACATCTGGTGTCTGCCACTCTAGGCCAGACCTTGAGCAGAGTGCTAGACATGAAGTAGTGAACAAAACTGAGACTACTTAGGCACATAGAGAGGAAGTCGCTGGCCAGAGATAACACAGTTCAGGAACCCAGGACTCCTGCCACCAAGTTCTGCCTGCCAGGGCTTTAGCCACGCTGGAACGTGTATACCTAGCTCATTCTAGATGAAGCCCCTGTTCCAGCCAGGCAATTCTCAAAGTCCCACCCTCCGGAGGCCTGATGAAGGTTTCTATGCAAACACCCCCAAATACTGACTTCATTTTCTTTTGGTACAAGTTAAAGACTCAGCTGAGTCTTGGACCGTGCGTGTTGCAAGATGACAGAATTAGGAAAGTGAAAACCTGCTCCAGGTGATCTTAGGAGACACCCTCAATTACTCTTCAAAATAAATTTGGGGAAGTTTTACAGCTGGCAGCAGAGGCTTAGAGAAGGCGATATGACTTGCCCAAGGTCACACGATTCGGACGCATACTAGGCTTGTGTAAACTCCAAACCTGCTAGTACCACCTCCCCTCCCCCCAGAGGTCTGTGCCTCCGCTGGACGAGTGGCAGAGGCGACTGCACAATCGTGGGGAAACCACATCTCCGGTTGCTTCCTGAGCAAGCCGAAGAGCGAGGCGACGGCGCCGGTCCGGCGCACTCAGGAGGAGGGAAAGGGTATAGCGCTTCGCTGACCTGGCTGCAGCTCTGGCCTGCAGGTAAGAGCTGGTCAAAATTCTCCCGGGCGCCAGGGTCTCCGGCGCCTGCAGAAGACTAGGCGCAGAGGCACTGCTTGGAGACAGGACCTAGTGCGACTGGACGGTCTTGGAGCAGACCTTGCGCTCAGGAAACAGCTCCTCTTATCCCCGCCATAAAAGTCTCCCAAACTTTTGCTGTTGTCAATTAAATAAAAAAAAATTTTTAAAAACTAAATAACGGCAGAGAACTTTTCGAAAAGAGGATGGAGGCAGATTTCCGTTTCTCTCCCGAGCCCGAAAATGCGAAGGCTCTTCTTACCTGCAGGAAACCTTGCAGCCCGCAAAAGCGCGTCCTTCTGGAGCGCTTCGCTTCGGTGCGGGACGCTCACGGTCGTCTCCTCTGCAGCCCGGCTGGGCTCCGGCCCTGTGTTTTATACCACTATAGGCAATTAATATTGCATCAGCCGTATTTTAAATTTTCAAAACCCACAATATAATGTAATGGCATAAGGGCATTTATTATTAAAGGACACCCGATGGAGAGGGAGGTGGAGGAATCGCTGGGGCTGTTGTGCAAGGCGGGGGTGAGGGGCTGAGGCCCAGGGAGCTGGGGGAGATCCGCAAGTTTGCTTATGTGGTAGGGGGTGTCGCACTGCGCGGAGGGCAAACCCACTCTGCTCCGAATTTCGGGTCTTGGTTTGATGCCCCGGAACTCTTTGAGGACGAAGCAGGGAAATGTGCAGATGACTCCTGGACTTGGAGCTTTAAATTTTAAATCAGGAAGGCGTTTCTACGACTCGCAAATAAAAAGAGGGAGCGGAAAGAGAACAGGGAGCTGGCATCTATGGAGCACCTATTATGTACAGGGCACTATGCTAGGCGCTTTGCAGCAGATATAGCAGTATCCCCACAAAGAAGCCGAGGTGGACCACAGAGTGAGTAACAACCTGGATGAGAATTTCAGATGAATTTGAAATTCCGAGGGGGCCCCACTAGAATGTCACAGCGAATACTTTTCTCCCTCTTTGCCTCTATTATCTCACCTCCTCTCAAGCCCTTTGAATCTTTTAAAATAATTTGTTGCCTACTAAGCCCAAGCACTAGTAGAAGTCTTAAATGAACAATCTTACCTAGTTCTGACAATAACCTTGTGAAATGAGCATTGGTCTCTTCATTCTGCAGACAAGCAATCTTGTTGGAGAAGGTTTAGAGAAATTAAGAAATTAGCCTCAGGATGATTCTGCCAGTGAGTGGAGGCATTGGAAACTCGAATCCCCATTAGTCTGGCTTTAAAGTTTACTAGCTAAGTCAAGTTGAGCAGAGTCTCATAGATTTGCAGGCAGGGAAGCATGGAAGGAAGTACCTTGAAACCTCAAGTTCAGACACAAGCCTCAGGGTCTCCCACGAGGAGATCCAAGTGAGTCTGCCATGGAAGAGGAGTGGGGAGAGGGGATGGCTGGGGGCTGGTCAGCAGAAACTGACAGCCCGGTCCTTTGGGGTTCTCCCTTTTACATCCTTTCCAAAGCTAGTACCCCTTAGCCTCTGAGAAAAAATAAAACCACTTTGATTCGGGTTGAAAAATAAAGCATTTATTTTAGATGTTAATTCAAGGAGTAAAGAGAGAAGAAAACTTAATATTTTATTTGCATCTATTCAGAGAAAGAAACCAAAGGTCACACAGCAACACGCAAACTACATGAAGCAACGAAAAAAAATAAAATTTGGGCTAGAGGGGTTAGGGTGAGAAGGGTTCAGGCCGCTGGTCCCACTTCTCTTCCCTTACAAAACTATAAGTAAACTTCCACCGAAAGATACCCACATAAAGGGAATGGAAAGAAGCATAGTTAAATAAATAATAGGAATTAACGATGTTAACAACAACAGTAATAAAAAAGCGCAACGAGGTTAGACGTGTTGAAAGGACTTGCATATAATGCAGAGAAGTTACAGTCACTTTCCAGCAGCTGACTCCACGCTGAGCTGGCAATCTGGCAAGAACAGCTAGCTGGGGTCAGAGAGTCCTCAGCCGGCATGAACACTACCAACTCCCGCTATCCAGTAAGCAGTAATTACCCCTCAACACCAGTAGGTAGTGAAAGATGGTTGGAGCTGGAGCTGGCAGCTGCTTACAAACAGCCAAGCGATCCCAGAATTTTCAGTCGCCAGACTGGACCCACCTCTTCTGGAGTCGTACTCACCACGAAAAGTAGCAACTTGGAGCCCGCAACTCCCTGCATACTTTCCCTGAACCTAATCTTCATGCTACCTTATGAGAATTTACGGCAAAACAAAGGATAAGATGAATAGAATTTAGGCAAGGACGGGAGTATAAGGCTATCCTTTGGAAACATACATGTACTTTATATACTCTAATAAATCTCCAGTGCATGTTTGTGCCCCCCTTAGATATCCTAGACTTTGTGTTATTATGGATCACTTCCTTTTTATCCCTTCACCCCTTGCCTAATCGCGCTTAACAAAGTGGCGTTTTCACCCTAGCTTCGGGCGGTTGGGCCAATTCACTGTCTTCTGTTTTGGTGCTCCTGCTCTGAGGTCGTGCGGCCCCGTGCGCGAGGGCAAATTTCAGCACCACGGACAGCACAAGTACCCTCAGGCCCGCCCTTCTGGAATATTTTCCCAGCGCCAAAACTTTTTTTGGTGGGAATAGAAAGGAAAGAGAAAGAGAAGGCCGGAGGCAACCAAGCGGGACAAAGGGAGAAAGTCTGTGGCTTGGGAGGAGAGAACCTAACCTGCCTAGGAAACGCCTTGGAGTTCCCAATAACCATCCCCCCAACCCCGGAGGGATGAGCACTAGGCTCTCCCAGCTCCCGACGCTGCGCCCTGCCGCAGTCAGTGGACAGCCGAATACTTCATTCGTTTCTGTTTCTGTCTCTGGTTGCAGAACCAGACTCTCACCACGTTCTTTTTAAGGTCCAGTTTCTCAGCGATGGCCGCAATCTTCTCAGATGAAGGACGTGGCTGGATAGCGAAATAGGCCTCGAGTGAACGCTTCTCCGGCGCCGCGATGGACGTGCGTTTGCGCTTCCGTTCGCTGCCGTTGAAGAGCTCTGGCTTGCTGTTCTTCTCTCGGTAGGCGGCCTCGGCCTCCTCCAGCCAGGCCTGGAGCACCGGCTTGAGCGCGATCATGTTGTTGTGCGAGAGAGTGAGAGACTCGAACCTGCAGATGGTGCTTTGGCTCAGCGAGCCCACGCCGGGGATCTTGAGATTAGCCAGAGCCGCGCCCACGTCCGCCTGGGTCACCCCCAGCTTGATGCGACGCTGCTTGAAGCGCTCGGCGAAGGCTTCCAGCTCGCGCGGGTCTGACTCCACGTCACTGAGGCATGCGGGCATGGCGCTGTGAGGCGCCACGGTGTGCGGGTGACTCATGCCCATGGCCTGGTGCAGGTGGCCCATGGCGCCCAGGTGGTGTGGATGGATCTGTGCGGGCATCACCGAGTGTTCCGGAGCGCCCAGGCCGCTCACACTCAGCGTGGGCGAGATGTGCTCCAGCAGGTCGCCTTCGAGGCCCTGGTGCACTGCGTGGTGCGGGTGAGAGGTGAGCGCGGCTGGGTGGGAGATGGGCACGGTGGACGAAGTGGACGTGCAGGGCACGCTGCTCATGGTATGGTAGGTGGCGTCGGGCTTGAACGGATGGTTCTTGCCGTGGGAGACGATATCCACCGCCGCCAGAGCTTCGGCGCGTGCCAGCAGGCTCTCATCAAAGCTTCCAAATATATTACCCTGCAGCTGCAAGCGAGAAGGCGCACAGCACGGTCAGTAGGGAATACTGTCAACACAGGATTAAAACACATTTTCAAGCAACCGAGATGCCTCTCCTCAAAGCCCAGGTCATAAAAATTAATACGGAGGCAGCAGCTCTGCTGGAACAGACGTGTGGATCAGAGACATGAATGAGAGAGAGAGAGCGCCGGGAGAGAAAGCGGGGGAGACAAGGAGAGGGGTTCAGACAGCGGCGATTGTTCTGGGCGACATGAAAAAAACATGAAGCTAGTGCCTGTCAAAAAATGTGCCTTAGAGCGGTAATTATGCTCCACTACGTACCTGCGGGGCTGGGAGACAGACTCGGCGCATGGCCTCGGAGCCGGAGTGCAGGCTGGAGAATTTGGGTTCTTGCAGCACCGGGTGCATGCCGAAAGGCTGCTTGGAGTTCATGGCCATCATCTTCGCGCTCCTGGCAGGGTGGCAGCGGGGGACATGGAATCAGGCTTGTCTAGCTCGCTTGCCGCGCTCCAAGTGAGCGCTGCTCAGCGCCCGCGCTCCCCTCGCCCTCTCGCTCGCTGCCTCCCCTCTCCCCCACCTGCTTCTTCACTCATCTTACAAGCAGCCTGCCAGGAAGGGCCCGGGCGCGCGCAGGCGTGCTCACGCGCCCGGGACTCGCAGGGGCGGCCCGGGAGGTGAGGCGAGACAGCAGCCAGCGGCGCGCCTTTCTACGCCCGCGGCGGCCACCCCCTCCACAGCCTTTATACCCGGGCCAGGCCTGGCCTCTCCCAGTCCGCCCCGCCCCGCGTGGCTCCAACCCGCCCGACCTTTCGGATTCTTTCTTCTTAGTGGACTTCCCTCCCCCCATGTCACCCCAAAAGTCCCAATCCTCTCGGTCCTGTCCCAGCTCGAACTGCCAGGATAAAAGGACAGCCCTGGGCTGAGCTGGGGCAGGAAGTTGACCCTACTCCAACTTCCCCTCCCCACCACACACACACACACACACACACACACACTCCGTCGGCCCGGCTGCCGCCAAACTGCCCATTTCCAGGGCGCTCCTGGCCTCACGCCCAAGCGGTCCACCAGAGTCCGGTCCCGTGGCGCAGCGAGGAGGCGCCTCCAAGCGCCCAGACGGGCCCGGGGGAGGGGGAGGAGCTGCCAGAATGAGCCCCAGGTGACCCCTGCCCCCACTCCCCCAACCGCGCTCTGAGGTAGAGGTAGGGGCAGTAAGGTAGGGGCCTTCTCTGTCCAGGAGTGGCTTCCTCCCCACGCTTGCCTTTCTTGCTTTCATTTGAGGGAGGCAACTTGGCCCACTCTCTCTTTTTCCAGCCCTTATGGAGTATTTTTTGAATAGTGACAGTTTAGGATGGCCCTCCAGGCCTGGGAGTCCTTCAGTGCACTTTTGCTGGGCAGCCAGAACTTGCAAGCCCATTCCTCGTGACAACAGTTACCGTTTGAGAGTTCCTAATATGCGCTAGACAATTTAGAGTTTGCCCATGGGATTCGCATACCCACTGTATGGAGTAGGTGATGTTAGCCCGTTTTACAGACGAGGAAATCAAGGGTCAGAGGGGTTAATGATTAGCCCATTCACTCACTCACCCAGTTATCTATCCATCTTACAAATATTTACTGACGGCCTACTGCGTGCAAGGCGCCTTAGCCTCTCGGTCTTCCTTCCCGAAGTTTCGGAACTTGAGGGCTCTCGAAGTTAGTACTGCCCGCCTCCACCTCCCCTAGCCTCTTTTTCTCTCTACTTCCCTCTTCTTTCCTCTCCTTTCCCCCGCACTAGTAAACATCGTGAATAATGGATGGGGAATCCTGGACCGCGGCTACGCTGCACTCGGGTTCGGAGAGAACCCCTCTGCGTGCAGCTGTAACCCCTTGCCAAGGCCACTGCGTCCGCTGGGAGAGCGATCTTCGGGGCTTAGAGACCTCACCGTGCCTGCTATTATGCAGGGTATGTGCGTGCCGGCTTTCCCAGAATCTGAAAGAGGTGGGGTGGGGTGATGGAGGGGACCACCCCTTAGCCCAAGAGGAGGCCCTGACAGATCCGGGCTCCCTCTTCCCCTCGGCGCCCTCCAATCGCTTTTCTACCCATACGAGCCAGCCCCCTCCGCTGGTTCCCGCTCTGCGATGGTGGGAAAAAGACTCAGCCCAGGTGCCTAGAGCCAAGCGCAGCCCTTTCGCTAAAGCCCTTTGAGCCTCGGTTTCGGCAACTCTTAAATGGGAATTGCACTATCGTCCGCCTCCTTGGGTTCTGGTGAAAATGTTCAGAGTTAGGGTAAAAAGAAAAGCATTGAGCCACGAAATCGGTGCTCAGTCAACTTCCTCACAACCTGATGCCATAGGGCTCAGGCCCTGACCTCAGATTCAAAATGCGCCTCTGCCTCTTTCTGGCTGAGACCACGACATATTCTCAACTTCTCTGTAGTGCGGTGTCCCCATCTGTAAAATGGGGATGAGCATTTCTTTCCCATTGATTGTTGTGAGGAATGCACTGGGATAAGCACATGGCACAGTGCCTGGCACATTGATATCATTGAATGATATTCATATTCCATATGAATATTCATGTTCCTCTCTTCTTCCTCAACTTAAAGAGAAAGATGTGAGAGTGGGGGTGGCCCGAGTCATCCCCCTGGTGCCCGGTTTGTCTGCAGGTGCATACTGTGGATCCTTGCTCTCCATTCACCCAACACCTGGATTGTGCCAGACCCCATGCCAAAGGCTGGGACACAGATGTGAATCAGATTCCATCCTGGCACTCAAGGAGTCACCGGTCTAATATTCACTTCAGAAAGTTAACTCTAAACTTGCCAAGTAGTAGAAGGGAGGTAGAGTCATGAACAAGACACAGAGCACAAGGGTGGCGGGATTCTGGAAGTGCAGAATACACATCAGAACCATGGGCTGCAGGAGGGCTGGATTTGGGGCTGCATTCTGACATATTATGGGTGACCCTGACTGCACCTCAGTTTACCTACAAGGAGTGGGCTGGATAAGATGATTGCTAAGCTTTAACAAAGACTTGTAGCTTTAACAAAAGACTATTATTCTGGTTAATTTGAATGAAACATATTTTCAGCATGTCAGGAACTTAATCTCCAGGGACACTCAACTCCCCAGCGCTGAATGCAGCATTATTTTATCACTCACTAGGATTTAAGACCACTCAGTCTTTGTTTTCTTCCCAGAGCTGGAAGCCCAAAGGGAAAGGGGGAATGAAACAGAGAGATACATGGTCTGCATCTTGCCTGGCCCCATGATGCCCTGAGACCCATACTCACTCCATAATACCCTAGTTGTCTGTGAAGCTGAACCCCTGGAAACTGTGAGAGAAAGGATTCATATCCATTCTCTTTCTCTGCTCTGTCCTTTCAGGGGTCTGGGAGATACTGGCCAGCATAGAGGTCAGGCATGAGTCAGAAACAGAGCAAAACCAACTGGTCCTCGCACGCCTCCAAAGTTGACCTTCACCTTACCAGCCCCTAGTCCAGCATCCCCAGGCATTAGGATCACAAATCAAGAAACACACCTGTGTCTGGTCCTGTGTGTTTTAGGGTTTTTCCCATCTTCCCCTCTAAGAAGGTCTACTGGCTGTTCTAGGCAGCCAGCGGTGAGACCACACCGATCCTTAAGGACCAGTCTTTTTGAGAAGGCCTTGGAGATAACAGACTGGAGACTAGAGAAGAAAAGAGAGACAAGACCATAGAGAAAGCAATTGGAAGGACAGCCTTAGACAACAATTCGTAACAGCCTCTACACTTTCCAGAATTTGTAAACTTAAATTCTATAAGGTGCAAAACTAGTAAAATAAATGAGTAACTTTATCTGGGTGGATAAAAGGAAAGATTGAAACTGTGGTAAACTAGAGAGCACTTACCCACCCCCTACCACCACCATGGCATTAAATTACAATCACACACACACATACACACACACACACACACACTCATATCATTTATGGACCAAACAAAGTGTGTGAAGGTCCATGTAAGGACTATGTGGGCATTTATGCAAGTAGCATCGAAGGGAGAATTTTCCCCATTCAATAAGCATTTCCGACTACCTACTAACAGCAGAGTCTTGTGGAAGGCCTTGCAGATATAGAAGACACTGCTTCAGGAGCTCAGAGTCTAGTAGAGACATAGATTTGCCACATGTAAGGCTAAGTCAGGGCACAAAGCACTATATCCTCCAGAAGGACTAGCCTTGTAGAGATGCAAAGCAGATAGGGGCCTGGGGGCAGATGCATTTTCCTGTGGGCCAGTGGTTCTCAATTTTAGTATAAGTAGGAACCATCTGCAACCTCTTAAAATACAACACCACAGGCCCACACCCAGAGATGTTGACCTCAAAAACTAACGTGCTTGTTAATAGACATCCATGATTTTGGATGCAGAGGATTTGGGACTCTCAACTTGAAAAACTTAGTCTAGACCCTCGTCACCTGCATTATTATTATCATTATTATTATTATTTTAAAATCCTGCCCTTATTATGTAAGTTTCATGAAGACTCAAAGAGACTTTTCCTTCTTTGAACTTCCAATGTCTTTTGCATCTTCCCTTATTATCTCTTAGTAAGAACGTGATGTTTTATGGTCTCTGATCCTTGAAGAACTGTCTGTGTTTCCAGTGCCTATGTCTACAGGCCAGGCAACATTAAGAGCTTGATGTAATTCATGTTGAATTAATGAACTCTGGCCAGGGGGGTGCCGATGATGATGGTGACAAGAAGGGCCATTTATGGAGTGGCTCCTATGTACAAAACTCTGAGCTAGATGCTTTAGAAGTGTTGTACACTGAGTCTCCAAAATCAAGCCTGTAAAATTATCCCCATTTTACAGATGAGAAAAAGGAGGCATAGAAAGACTGAGTAAGTTGGCCAAGGCTACACAATTAGGCAGTAGTTGCATGGGGATGGGAGCCTTGGTTTATCCGACTCTGGAGCTCAGGTTTGTTAGTTAGTCCTAACTGACATCCCGGACTGGCACTAGTTATCCCATCTCCCAAGCCCAGGGACTGAGGGAGTAGGGTGAGCAGGTTTTACTTCTTTTCTTGCTTCCGGAGGCTGGCCAGGCTCCAGGCATGCTTCCGGGCACAGGTTGCACTTGGAGAAGCCAGCAGCTACCCGCACCCACCTTCATTCCCAAGCCCCACATTGGAGAGTTGGAAAAGGGGCAGGGAGGGTGGAATGGGAGATGGCCCCGATAGGAGGGCCGAGCTCAAGATGCCATCGGGAGGCGAGGCAGCTGGTGGGGCTGCCTGGCCAGGTGTTCACAGCCGCCTGACTTGCCTTCCTCTCCCTTTCTCTGGTCTCCTTTCGCAAACTTCTCACATGTACTCGCCGCCTGCGCAGCTGCTGCCGGACTCGTCTGTCTGCCGCTGCCTTGCATTGTCTGCAAAGGGGCTCAGAGGATCCGAGACGCCCAGAGGGATTCAGGGGCCAGAGGCCGAGCGTCTATGAGGGCTCGGCACGTGCCTGGAGCCCTCGCCTTCCCCCCCAGATGCCCCGCCATGGACAGAGCCCTGGGACTCAGGCAGTAGGACTCCAAACAGGTTCTTGCCTCCTCAGTTTCCCCATCTGAAAAAATGAGTGGACCCAGCTGAAGGATCTCTGATACACCTTCCTACTTTCGTTCTTTTACTGAACATATATTTATTGGGCAACTATAAGGCAGCCACCATTATAGGAGATAGAAATTTAGCTTTAAACAAGACAGACAACCCCTCACTCCCACTCGCTTCACTCCCACCTCCCACTCACCTCAGCCCATGGAGCTGAGGCTTCTGCAGAAGGTAAGGAATAAAAGAAGATAGCCTTGGATAGTGATAATTGCTACAGAGAAGATAAACCAGAGCACTGGAATTGAGAGCGTATGGGTAGAAAAGGAAGGAGTGACCTTTGAGCCAAGGCCTGAAGGATAAAATGGAAGACATAAGGAACAGCACATGCAAAAGCCCTGGACCCAGCTCAGGAAGTTCAAGGAAGAGCAAGAAGGCTCAAATGGCTGGAGTGTACTGGGTGAACTGGGAGCTTTCTGATGGCTGTGCAGGAATTGGGCTGTCAAGGTCCAGAGTAGAAGAGAAAGGTTTCCAGCTTTTCTGGATTTATTCTACTGCTTCTTGGAGAATCAAGATCAATATTAAGATCTGAGGTGCCATTGCTGAGGAGGCTATTTCTAATCATTTCCTACATTCAGTGCTTGGCTGTTTTATTCTGCCCCCTCCACCCATAGGCCCTGCTGTGTGTTCATCTTTGAGCTCCAGACTTGAGAATATCTGTGTCATCAGCAGCATGGCTAGCTCTGTGCTATCTGGACTCAATGAGTCCATCCTGGAAGATGAGGACTGGTTTTGCTCTCCTCTTCTGCAGGTCATAGACATCTTAAAGTTCAAAGCCGTAGGGTTAATTCCCCATGTGACCTAATGGGTTTTCATGTCGTCCATGGCCAAAGAATTAGGTCATTTCTCTTACCCAGCCAGCTTGAATGTTAAGAGGTGGTGGACAGAGCACCGGAGGTGTGGATTCTAATATGGGTACATGACTAACCTGCCAGGTGACCCTAGTTTCCTGGCCCTCATGGGATCTGAGCCTCAGTTTCCTCATCACTACAAGAGGGTTAGGGAGACAGGCTCCATTGTCCCCTCTGGTGGAGATAAGTCAACATTCTAAGTGTGGATCTGGGAAAGAGGATGGAAGTCAAACCTGTCATCATAAATGGAAATCAAGTTCTGATGGTTCTGTAAGGTCCTCTACAAGTAGAGCTCTGTTGCCTCACGTATTCATCAAATACTCACTGACCTCCTCTGTCTCCAGCTTATGCTAGGTCTGGGCATACAGTGATGAATGGATTCCACATGATTCTTGCTGCAAGAAGTGCAGAGTCTGCGGCTGACTTATTCAGCCCTCGCAGTAACTCCCCAGAAGTGAACATTACCCCCTCAGCCCTTCTTTGTAGGTAAGGAAACTGAAGCTCAGAGAGGTGAAGTAACTTGTCTACCAGTACACACCTCATTGCTTCATGAGCTCTTATTCAGGTACTGGTTCTGTACATTCTGTCAGTTAATTTTCACAGAATCCTACCTATAAGGTAGGTACTGTTATTCCCCTTTTCTACAGAGGGAAGAACTAAGACTCAGAGAAGTTAAGTGAGCTCCAAGATATCACACTGAATAAGTGATAGGGATAGAATCTGAACTCAGGTCTGCTGATCAGAGACCACAGGCTTTTGCCACATAGTATGCAGTCTCCAGGAAAAAGAAGCAAAACTTCTTGCCACTTGTTGACTTCCCCCTTAAGCCCTGGACCCAGCAAAGAGAAGCAGAGCCTTTAGCCAGTAAAATAAAACAAAAACTAAAAATGAAAAATAAAAGAAGAAGAAGAAAAAGAAAGGTAGAAAAGAAAAAGAAAGAGAAAACAAGTGAAGGCTTTGCTCCCATCAGGGGGGAAATCGGCATCTTGTCGCCTAGCTCCATGCCCTGATTTATGATAAAAAATTTAGAGGAAATCATTTATATTTTAAAGGATCTAAATAGCTGCATGAAAGTTTTATCTAAAGTGCCACTGTATTTATAGGCAGTTCTTCCATGCTGGAGGTAATTAATAGATGTATAAATCACAGGCCTCCCGGCTCCCCTGCCTGCCTGGCTGGATGGTGGCGTGGGTCTTGGTACTTGGGGGCCATGTGAGATGGGGCAGAGAGTTGCAAAGAGATGGGCACCATAATTCACCCACATAACCCCACCCGTTGATTTGGGGAGCCTTTGCCGAGGTCCCAGGATTAATTCCCACTACACTGGTAGATGCAGATGGGCTGCGGTTCCCCACTGCCCAGCTTCTAGTCCCTTTCAAGAGTTGTCAAAAGAGAGCCTGAGAGGCCAGCCCCCCTTCTCTGCCAGCCCTACAGGGCCAAGGAATTTGCCGCTCCAGTCTGGCAGGTTTATAACTCCAGGAGGTCCTGTTCAATGAAATGCTGGGCTGTCTCACTGCTCCACCCCAACTTTAGCCAAACAACCCATTTCTCCCTCTGTGCCCCCTGCTCAACATGCCACGTGCTTGTTTTGGAAAAGGGAGTCAGTTGCAAGAGGCCGACAGCTCTCAGCTTACTTTAATTACGGCTGTGAAATATTGATGGTTTTGGCTCTCTCTGTGGCTGCCACACCTTAACGAGCAGGGAGAGAAGCCCAGGGACGAACAAGTTAAGGAAGGCCAGATGGTTTCCCTTCAGAAAAGCCATACAGACCGAGGGAGGTGTCAGTGCCTGAGATCATCATGGAGTCCTAAATAATTGATGGGTCTCTTGAATTTGAAAAGGAAAAAAATGCACCCAATTGGAAATAACAGTGATGACTCATTCATGGTTGAACCTTTGGAAATGGAGGGAGAGTGTGTTCACCTGGTGGGCTAGGAGTGGAGAGGCTTGGGGACAAAGAGCAGCCATCTTGGCCCTCTTGCTTCATTGAGTTCCTTCCAGCAGGCCAAACTGAGCGGCCTTCTCAGTTGGATGTAGGGCAGATAAAGCCTTCTTCACACAAACACACTCCTTTTTCCTCCTTGGGGGACCAGAGGTGGTAGGCATTCCTTATGAAGGAGAAACTAAACAGTTCTCTTATTTTAAAGCTCTTTCATTTCCCATCCTCTGGTAATGTATCACCAAAAAGTAGGTTTAAGAGAAACTTACACAGTTACCTCTTTATTTCAGTATCATCTGTGGGGTTTTGTTTTTTGTTTTTTGGCTTTGTTTTTTGCTTGTCCTGTAGCCTTAAACACAGCACTACTGAAAGTTGCCAGCCTGGGGAATCAAGATATTTTGACTTAGTGAATTCCTGTGTGGGAGCTGAAGAAGGTGGATTGTTGGTGATGGTGGCACTGGTGGTGGACACCTCACATTCCAAGACCCATGTCTTCTGTCTGGTTTAAGCCATTTGGGATGAACTGGAGTAAAAGATTATGTCAGCTTTTGACATGATTTGACCTTGACATATTTTAACACATTAGCCCAGAGGGGTTTTGCAGACTCGCTGTCACCTTACTATTCATCACTTTACAAACAAAACAAAATACTTACAGCAAATACCACCCCATTCTGTTTCTTCCAATGTATATTTATTTAGAATTTATTATATTTCTCAAACAACTTTTTTCAAACTAACAAACAAGACAATGAAGGTCTGACCCAATCATGGGGCTTAGCATCTAAGTTCTAGTAAATTACAAATATGAAGAACCTAGAAGCTCTTCTATGTGATTTTTTTTCAGACTTTGTTTTCTTTCTGTAAGAAGGGTAATTTATCCATTTTTTCTGCTCTTGCATCTTCCTGAGCAGTGTAGAAACTTTTGCATGCACTTGCAACTGAGTCTTTTAAAATTCAGAACCAAGTCTGGTGGTAAGCAGAAGGCTCTGGAAATGGATGTCATATTCTAAGGGGTTGTAAACTTCACAATATGGTAGATAGGTACTCTGTTACATTTCATTTCACGTTTATAACCTCCTTTTTCTCCAAAGAGCACATTATACATAACCGGCCAGTTTCATTGCCGAAGGAAATGACTGCATCGTTTATGAATAAGTGGTAACTCTTCGTGATCAGAGAGATTTTGATAACTGCTATGAGTGGGGGGTGGCTATGTGGTGGAGAGTGGCCAAAAGGCTTGCGTGAGTCAGGCAAACCTTTGAGTTGAGAAGACCTGAATAGGAAGAAGGAACCAGCCATATGACAACCTTTAGGAAGAGTCTTCTAGGCAGACAGAACAGTTAGGGCTGCACCTTAAAATGGAAATGGGTTTGCATGCTCAAGGATCAGGAAGACGGCCGCTGTGCTGGAGCCAACAGAACAAGGAGGAGAGGAAAGGGAGATGAGTTTGGAGAACTGAAGAGATGAAATAAGACTTTAAAAACCATGGTAAGCAATTTATGTTTTGTTCTAAGTGCAGTGCAAGATTTTAGGCAGGATAGTGTATTTTGATTAAAAGTCTCTTTAAAAAGGGCCAGGTGCCTGTATTCCCAGCACGTTGGGTGGCTGAGGCAGGTGGATCACTTGAAGCCAGGAGTTTGAGACCAGCCTGGCCAACATGGTGAAACCCTGTCTCTACTAAAAAACAAAAGTTAGCTGGAAGTGGTGGCACACGCCTGTAATCCCAGCTACGCGGGAGGCTGAGACACAATAATCTCTTGAACCCAGGAGGCAGAGAATGCAATGAGCCAAGATCATGCCACTGCACTCCAGCCTGGGCAACAAGATGACACTCCATCTCAAAAAAAGAGAGAGAGGGGCCGGGCGCAGTGGCTCAAGCCTGTAATCCCAGCACTTTGGGAGGCCGAGACGGGCGGATCACGAGGTCAGGATATCGAGCCCATCCTGACTAACACGGTGAAACCCCGTCTCTACTAAAAAAATACATAAAATTAGCCGGGTGAGGTGGTGGGCGCCTGTAGTCCCAGCTACTCGGGAGGCTGAGGCAGGAGAATGGCCGGAACCCGGGAGGCGGAGCTTGCAGTGAGCCGAGATCTGGCCACTGCACTCCAGCCTGGGCGACAGAGCGAGACTCCGTCTCAAAAAAAAAAAAAGAGAGAGAGAGGGAGAGAAAGAAAGAAAAGTGCCATAAAAGAGGCAGAACTCAGAATAGAGGCAGGCAGGTGGCAGGGAGGTTTGTTTTCCCCCGATAGATGCATGGCTCACTGTCACACTTCCTTCAGGTGTCAGCTCAAATGTCACCTTCTCAGTGAAACCTTCCTGCATTTCCTCTCCTGTTTTATTTTTCTCTGAAGCACTCATCATCTTATATACCTTATAGCTATATTTTATTTAGTAGTCTACTGTCTATTTTCCTAATAGAATATAAGCTTGATGAGAGCAGGGACTTGACTTTAGACACTTCTGTATGCTTACTGCCACAAAAACTGCCTAGAGCTCAATAAACATATGCTGAATAAATCAATTAACCTGAGCTGAGTTTTGACAATATCAAATTTTTATATATGAAGAGAATCACTGTCTGTACCATCAGAACGGCATATATTTTGAGAAGTTTAGCTCCATCCATATCCCCTTTTCAGACCCCCATGACTAAGACGGGAGGTCACATAGATTTTTTGTGGTCTTAGAAGGTATCAAGGGCCGGGCGCGGTGGCTCAAGCCTGTAATCCCAGCACTTTGGGAGGCCGAGGCGGGTGGATCACGAGGTCAGGAGATCGAGACTATCCTGGCTAACATGGTGAAACCCCGTCTCTACTAAAAATACAAAAAACTAGCCGGGCGTGGTGGCGGGCGCCTGTAGTCTCAGCTACTTGGGAGGCTGAGGCGGGAGAATGGCGTGAACC
>NC_037673.1:142608078-142752433 GCF_003255815.1 Theropithecus gelada | reverse complement strand
AAAAAAAAAAAAAAAAAAAAAAAAAAAAAAAAAGAAGGTATCAAAAGTGAGTGGCCGGCCGGGCGCGGTGGCTCAAGCCTGTAATCCCAGCACTTTGGGAGGCCGAGACGGGTGGATCACGAGGTCAGGAGATCGAGACCATCCTGGCTAACACGGTGAAACCCCGTCTCTACTAAAAAAAAATACAAAAAAATAGCCGGGTGCGGTGGCGGGCGCCTGTAGTCCCAACTACTCGGGAGGCTGAGGCAGGAGAATGGCGTGAACCCGGGAGGCGGAGCTTGCAGTGAGCTGAGATCCGGCCATTGCACTCCAGCCTGGGCGGCAGAGCAAGACTCCGTCTCAAAAAAAAAAAAAAAAAGTGAGTGGCCAATGTGGACATCAACCTTGCCACATAGCATGGTCCCATTGTTCTGTGGCCTTCTTCTGTTCCTCAACCATGCTAACCTCATTCCCATCTCAGAACCTTTGCCTTCATGGTCCACTATTTAGAATCTTCTTTCTTCCACTTTTTCACCTGGCTGGCTCCTCCTAGTCATTCAGTTCTTAGCAAATGTCACCTCATCAGAGAGGACTTCCCTGACCTTCCCTGACGGCTGATCAAAATTAACTACCATCTACCCCATCCCCAGGTCAGTCACTTTCTATCCCATTACTTCATTCTTACTTTTCAACCTAGCACTTACTACTACCTGAAAATAACTTGTTTCTTTACTGGTTTACTTTTGTACAAAATCACCTGTGAGCTGTCACTAGAATATAAGCTCCATGAAAGCAGACAAGGCTAACCTTGTTTGTCATGAAATCTCCAGCGCCTGGCACACAGGAGATGCTCAATATGCGTACTGAATGAATGAATAAATGAATAAGTGAGTCAGACAAGCAAAGTTTGGCCTGGGGCTGCAGAGTAAGTGATTGGCATTGCCCTGGAAACCCAATTCCCAGTGCCCTCCTCCCGCTTAGACCACATTGCCTTCCCGATGTATGTGGGAAAAGATACCTGAAAAGATAAACAAGAAGAGCTGAAACTTTTCTAAGCCCAAACTAAAGGGGAAATGCTGAGCTCTTGTGGAGGAAAGAGGAAGCGTGTCCTGGCTTCGGGAGGATCACTGCTTCCTTTGTTCACCTGAGCCTGTGGGTCAAGAAAGCAGATTTCTGACATCATAAAACTGATTAGGACAAAAAAAGAAAAAAAAAAAGTCAACACTGGCTATGACATGACTGTTCCATTGTACAATCTGATCGAGGAAATGTTTCTAGGATTACCCAGACAGTCAATTATTCATGAGCTAAACGTCCAGGCATCAATTACCTGGCTTGATGCTCTTATTCATTAAGGAGATTGAACAGCCCAACTTAACAAAGCTGGAGAAAGTTGCTAAGTAACAGAAGTTACCTGACCAGCCACAACACTGCAGCCTCCACAATATGAGTCGTTTCATGGCAAGAGAGGGTCTGGGGATCACCAGCAGGCGAGATCAAATGGTAAACCCCACCGGGGCTAGCTTCAGCTTTAGCAAAGGGAAGGAGGCTGAGGGTGGACAGGCTAAATTTGGAGAAGGCAGAAGGATGTGCAAGATATAAACTAACTCATCTTCTCCAAACGAGGTGGGTGTTTGCCAGGAGGAATACGAATATTTCACCACACAAATTAATTACTATTTAAGTAAGAAGTCAAAGATGCTTATCAAGCATTTAATGAACGAAAGTAAACTACAAGTATAACCAAGATTTCCCTGGGTGATACAGATTCTTGGGTTTTCTCTTCAGGTATCCATCTCAGAGTGAGTCTAAAAATCATTCTAAGGATAAGGAAATTTATAAGCAGGATATAAAAGTTTATATAGAAAACACCGGGCTTTATTTTATTTATTTATTTTTTTTAAAAACTGACAGTTTATTTGGGCCATGGTTGAGGACTGTGCCCGGGACACACTTCCCAGGTTGCCTTGGAGAGTGTTCTGGGGAACAAGGGGGAGGCTCTGGTTTTCAAAGAAAAAAGGATGAATCAGGAGAGGGGATATTACAAAAGCTGTTTGTCAAGAATTCTCTTTGGCTTACAAAAGTAACACTGGTTAGTAATTAGCTACACATTGTTGAACCAACCGCAGGATGTATGGCTTCTTCTTTTTTTTTTTTTTTATACTTTAAGTTCTAGGGTACATGTGCATAACGTGCAGGTTTGTTACATATGTATACTTGTGCCATGTCGGTGTGCTGCACCCATCAACTCATCATTTACATCAGGTATAACTCCCAATGCAATCCCTCCCCCCTCCCCCCTCCCCATGTTAGGCCCCAGTGTGTGATGTTCCCCTTCCCGAGTCCAGGTGATCTCATTGTTCAGTTCCCACCTATGAGTGAGAACATGCGAACACGGGGCTTTATATACTCAACATAATTAACTTTCTCCTTGTAAAATCTTCCTCCACTTTATATAAAACTATAGTCCCCTCAACTACTACCTCCAGTGCTTGTATTACTTTTATCATCAGAAAAAAGGCTTCTGTATTTTTAGACTTGAGCATGTAGATCTTGAAGAAAGGAGTTTGTGTTTTGGACTTCAGTGCATACAGCATTTGACACAGGGTCATCAAAATATCAGGATGCTCACCACACCTGATGTGTTGACACTAGACACAGGGTGGGTATAGGACCAGCTACATAATTTGCAGGGCCCAATGCATAATGAAGGATGGATCCGGCTGGGCGCGGTGGCTCATGCCTGTAATCCCAGCACTTTGGGAGGCCGCAGCGGGCGGATCACGAGGTCAGGAGATCTAGACCATCCTGGCTAACACGGTGAAACCTAATCTCTACTAAAAATACAAAAAATTAGCCAGGGGTGGTGGCAGGCACCTGTAGTCCCAGCTACTTGGGAGGCTGAGGTAGGAGAATGGCATGAACCTGGGAGGCGGAGCTTGCAGTGAACCGAGATCGCTCCACTGCACTCCAGCCTGGGCGATAGAGTGAGACTCCATCTCAAAAAAAGAAAAAAGAAAGATGGATCCCATTGTTCAGAAATTATTAAGAATTTCCAGGTGGCAACAGCAGAGCATTTAATCAGGTACAGGCCCCCTAAGCACAGGACCTTGTGCAACCCCAGTTTGCACACCTGAAGCTGGCCCTGGGCTGTAGGGTTAAGAGCACAGGCTTCCAAGTGAGACGCATCAGAGTGCAAGCCCGTTTTATCCTTACTGTCTGTAAGTCTCCATGTTCTCATTTGTAAAATGGAAATAATAATAGGGTTTTGTGAGGATTAAACAAGATCATGCCTGGCACATGCTGACCACTTCATCAGAGATAATTGTCTTTAATGCTGTGGAAATGTTAATGACAAGTCGGTGACTATGGGGCCAGGCTTTGCCAAGCCTGGTGCTAAGCACCTGCATAGGGTAACTTCAATAGAAGCACACACAAAAAACGAGGCAAACCCCTTTCTCTTCTCACTTGGGTATCACCTAGTCTCAGTGTTCAGTGGAATTCCTTTCTTCCCACAGCTATTAGCATCTAAGAAGGACCTGATTTGGGTTGATGTAAATATTTCATGGGAGGTAAGGCTGTTGCAAGTTTGATAACTAAGGTTCATTCCATGTCAGAATAATTTGGTTCATTTATTCATTAAATACTTTGATGGTCATACTGAGCACCTGCCTTATCCTGAGCACTTCGCCAGACATAGAGGAGGAAGCAGATAAATTACATACAATTCCTATCCTCGGGGAGGCGGAATGGGCATGGGGACATGCATTCCGGAAAATACTGCCACCAGCCCTTCACATGACTGACTTGCTCACATTCTTTTTTTTTTTTTTTTTTTTTTGAGATGAAGTCTCGCTTTTGTTGTCCAAGCTGGAGTGCAGTGGCATGATCTCAGCTCACTACAACCTCCGTCTCCTGGGTTCAAATGGTTCTGCTGACTCAGCCTCCCGAGTAGCTGGGATTACAGGCGCCTGCCACCATGCCTGGCTAATTTTTTTTTTTTTTTTTTTTTTCACTAGAGACGGAGTTTCACCATGTTGGCCAGGTTGGTGTCGAACTCCTGACCTCAGCTGATCCACCCGCCTCAGTCCCCCAAAGCGCTGGATTACAGGCGTGAGCCACCATGCCCAGTCTCACATTCTGTTAGATGTCAGCTCAAATGTCAGCCCCTCAGACAGGTCTTCCTCAACTACCCCCCTACCAAGAAGACTACCCAATGACCCTGTCACACCACCCCATGTATTTCCTTCCTAGATCTTATTGACTTATTTGTAAACTGGGACCATGTCTTGTTCATCTCTGTATCTCTAGAACAAAGACCTGACTTGCATAAGAGAACAGTAAATATTTTTCAACAAATTAATTAATCAAGTCCTAGAGGGATTTGATGGTGACATGGGAATGCAGAGGATGAGCATGGTGCTCTGCCTATAGTCATTACCGAAGGAGGTGCCATTCACAGGAGATGCCATCTCAGATGAGCCTTGAGGGATGAGAGGCAGCTCGATGGGCAAACAAAGGTGGGTGGATCCAGATTGAGGGGACAGCATGTACAAAAGCAAGAGGCCCAAGAAAGCTCAGGAACCACAGGTGTTTTAGGAGGCAGAGGGGCAAGGGTCAGGTGACAGGAGGAGCAGGAACTAGATCCTGAGATGGAAATGGGAACCAGATCACAAAAGATCTTGCATGCAATTCTGAGGAATCTGAGTTGTATACTGTGGGCAATAAAGCATCTTGCATGTATCTGCCTGCCATATGCCAAGCATGAGCTAAGTACAAGGGATACAGCAGTGAGCAAGACTTAACATGGTCCCTGCCCTCAGGGAGCTTACCTTCTAGAAGGAAAGACAGACATGACATAATTATTTATGATTTTATCATTAAATAAAAATAATCAAAAGCACTGTGATTACACATTACAGAGAAGAACAGGGTATGATAAGAGTCCGTAACAGGGAGGTCTAACCTGGTCTGGGATTGCAGAAGCGTACTCCCCCACCCACAGCACCCACTCCTTTTGACTTTCAAATCTCCTGGAAAAATCCATCGCTTGATGCCAAAAGTTAGCTTAAATTTTTCCTACATGTGCCAATGGGGAAAAAATATTTCACATATCCTGATGAGCTCAATTAGTCCATTCCTAGAAGGATATATTTTGTCTGATGCCATTTATATACAATTTTAAAATGTGCAAAATGCTATTATTGTCTATGGATACATACATATAGTATAAAGACAAGGGTAAGACTGATGAGCACCAGGCAGTATGGTGGCTCCTTCCAGGACAAGGTTAGGGAAAAGAATATCACTGGGGAGGTTCAACTGTTTTTATAGTGTTTTATTTCTAAGCTGGGGTTAGAAACATGAACTTATTCTCTACACATTTTATAATTTGAAGTATAGTTTCACTTTCTAAGAAAAAGTTAACTAGTCTATACTGAGGAGTTTTTTTGGTTGTTGTTTTTGTTTTGTTTTGTTTTGTTTTGTTTTGTTTTTGGAGACGGAGTCTCGCTCTGTCACCCAGGCTGGAATGCAGTGGCACGATCTCGACTCACCCCAACCTCTGCCTCCCTTCTCCTGCCTCACACCCTCCCGAGTAGCTGAGATTACAGGTGCCTGCAACCATGCCTGGCTAATTTTTGTATTTTTAGTATAGACGGGGTTTTGCCATATTGGCTAGGCTGGTTTCAAACTCCTGGCCTCAGGTGATCACCCACCTCAGCCTCCCAAAGTGCTGGGATTATAGGCGTGAGCCACCGTGCCCAGCCTACACTGAATATTTTTTATTAGCCATCATTACCGTTAAAGAAATTGTATCATCTGTTCTTCAAAAGAATATAAAAAAAGGAAATATCCATGTGGTATCAATTCTCTCACGTATTGCAGGGTAAATAAACTCCAAGCCCACACACATTTTTGGGTAAAAACTTTCCTGGGCCTGTAAGTTCTTATCAGGGCTTCTGTATATAAAACAAGTATATAGGAAGAAAGGAATGCTCCTTTTATTTATTTTACTCTATCCTTATAAAAGCAACTCTTCTTCTAAACTAGGATCCTTTGGTGACTGGCCGGACCCCTGGAAAATTTTCCTTTATCTTTATTCTGAAAACAGGCAACTAAAATGAAAAGCAATCCAGCAAAGGCAGAAATAGCTGGAACCTCAAATTGTCACCAACAATGCCAAAGCCTAGGCGCCAGTGGAACAGCTCCCCAATCAATGGTTAAGTGCATGGGAATGACTGATCTTTTGCCCTGTCATAAATGGCTTCCAACTCTACCCCTCAAAGGGACTTCTGGTTTGCCTGCATCTCAAGGTCTATGACTAAGGTCAAAGCCAGACCCTGGTAGAGGAGGAACGAGGGGCTTCATTGTTTTCAACTATTTTCTCATGAGTCCATGGTAGATCTCTGTGGCAGTCCTTAAAATAGCCAGTGAGGAGTAGGTGGACTGGCAGCCAGTTATTGATCATTCAACAGAGTGCTAGCAGCTGTCATTAGGCCAGAGTAATAGACCAAGTACCCGCCCTCCCCTGGCAGAATACATTTCCCAAATCCTCATCACAGGCCCAGAACTAAAAGCCCTAACTAATTTGCTACCTCAGCAGCACCATGACTAATAATATCCTCTGATAAATTGAGATAAATGATGTTTGGAAGATGGACTGTGCTTTCTAGATTGACAACCCAATCCTAGGAGACACAAAGGCGTCAAGCCATCATCTGGAGTGAAAGTCTATAAAACAATCAACAGTAGAAGCTCTTTTCCACCCTGGACCTGTTTCTAAGGGCCTATTCAACTGCTAAATCCATCCACCCATTCATCCATCAAAACATAGTTTAGTGTCTATCTGTGTTAGCTTCCATTTTTGGTTATGGGATATGAAAATGACCGAGATTCTGCCCTGGAGGAGGACACAATCAATGTCGACCACATACACCACTGGAAAGAGAACATGGCCTAAGGTTTCTAGGGGAAAAAAATCTCTCTCCAGCTTTAATATGCCAAGTTAACTAGATGATGAAATAATTGATGAAGGTTAGATAGTCTTGTCCAGGAATGACCAATAGGTTTGTTTTATCTCCTGTGCCACCTATATTCAATCGGTGGTGGCTGCCTGAAGAATTGTGATAAGAATGATTCTGAGCATGAGTTCAGGTGGTAAGAAAGAATACTGTGATCAATCAGTGATGTCTGTTACAGGTGAAGAATGAGAGAGTGACTACACATATCTGCTTTCCCTGCCGTAGTAAAAAGATAACAGGCTAGAAGCTTTTGCCGGCATACCTGGGAGATATTACGGGTTTGATTCCAGATCACCACAATAAAGTGAAGATTGCAATAAAACAATTCACACAAACTTTTTTGGTTTCCCAATGCATATGAAAACTGCATTTATACAATACTATATTCTATTAAGTATGCAATAGTTTCATGTCTAAAAAATGTACATAACTTAAAAATACTTCATTGCTAAAAAATATTAATGACTATCTGAGCCTTCAGCAACTCATAATCTTTTTTCTGGTGTGTGACCTTGGCTCAATGTTGATGGCTGCTTACTGATCAAGGTAGTGGCTGCTGAAGGTTGGGGTGGCTGTGGCAACTTCTTAAAATGAGACAACAATGAAGTTTGCCACATGCATTGACCCCTTCTTTCATGAAAAGTTTCTGTATAGCATGCAGTGCTGTTTGACAGCATTTTACCCACAGTAGAACTTCTTTTAAAATTAGGGTCAGTCCTCTCAAAACTTGCCACTGCTTTATCAACTAAGTTGATGTGATAGTCTGTAAGAAATTCCTGTGGTCATTTCAACAATGTTCACAGCATCTTCACAAGGAATAGATTCCATCTTAAGAATCCACTTTGTTTGCTCATCCATGAGAAGCAGTTACTCATCTGTTAGTGTTTTCTTATGAGATGGCAGCAATTCAGGCACATCATCAGGTTCCACTTCTAATACCAGGTCTCTTGCTATTTCCACCACACCTACAGTGACTTCCTCTGCTGAAGTCTTGAACCCCTCAAAGTCACGCATGAGGGCTGGAATCAACTTCTTCCAAATTCTTCTTAATGTTGACATTTTCACCCCCTCCCAGGAATCACAAGTGTTCTTAGTGCTATCAAGAATGGTGAATGCTTTCCAGAAGGCTTACAATTAACTTTGCCCTTATTCATCAGAGGAATCATCATCTTTGGGTAGCTATAGCCTTGTGAAATGTATTTCTTAAATAAGAAGACTTGAAACTTGAAATGATTTCTTGATCCATGGGCTGCAGAGTGGATATTGTGTTGGTAGGCATGAAAACATTAAACTTTGTGTACATTTCCATCAGAGACCTTGGGTGACTGGATGCATTGTCAACAAGCAGTAATATTTTGAAAGGAATCTTTTTTTTGGGGTAGTAGATCTCAACAATGGGTTTTAAATATTCAGGAAACCATACTGTAAAAAGATGTGCTGTTGTCCACGGTTTTTTTAAATACAAGTCTTGCTACACTGACCAGTCTAGTCTCAAACTCCTGGGCTCAAGAGATCCTCCTCATTTAGCCTCCTGAGTAGCTAGGATTTCAGGCTTGTGCCACTGCAGCTGGCTCACCCAGGCTTTGTTGTTCCATTTATAGAGCACAGGCAGAGTAGATTTAGCATCATCCTTAAGGGCTCTAGGATTTTCAGAATGGTCAATGAGCATTGACTTCAGTTTAGCGTCACCATCTGCATTAGCCTCTAATAAGAGAATGCATCCTTTGAAGCTTTGAAGCCCAGCATTGGTTTCTCCTCTCTAGCTATGAAAGTCCTGGATGGCATCTTCTTCTAATAGAAGGCTATTTCATCTACACTGAAAGTTTGTTGTTTAGTGTAGCCACTCTCATCAATTATCTTAGATTTTCTGGATAACTTGCCGCAGTTTCTACACCAGCACTTGCTGCTTTACTTTGCACGTTTATGTCATGGTGATAAACCAACCTCTGCTAGCTTCCAACTTTTCTTTTACATAGAATTGAAGAGAGTTAGGGCCTTGCCCTGGGTTAGGCTTTGGTTTAAGGGAATATTGTGGCTGGTTTGATCTTCTATCCAGATCACTCAGCCTCTCTCCATATCAGAAATAAGGTTGTTTCACTGTCTCACCATTCCTGTGTCCACTGGAGTAGCACTATTAATTTCCTTCAATACTTTTTGAAGTTCAAGATGAGTTGTGTGGTTTATGATCAAATGTAGCCCTGGGGCCTTGCCGCACCCTCAGCAGCAGGGTTCTCTGATCCCCCACATCACAACAGTGGCTACTTTCTGTGATGTTGACGATGATGATGAAGATGAAGATAGTGATGGATACTGTGCCAGGCACTGTTCTAGAGGCTTTACTGAGATTTCTTTATTTAATCCTTCCAACAGTCCTCCTAGGAGGTAGATTCTACTATTATTCATAACCAAGAATTAAGAGGCTAAACAACACCCAAGTCCACAGTGTAGCTGCCTTCGTCAATGAGGATCATCTAAAAGCAAAGTCCGTTGAGGTCTCATCCTTTACACTCTAATACCACTCATCCTAGAAGTCTCCAGGCAAAGAAGAATTTATACCTCAGGTTGGGAGTTAGATTTAACAATTCTACATGCCTCTATAGCTTGGAATTCTGTAAATTTAGGCCCATGAACACAGAACATTGGTGTAAAGGGCCATTGCTTTAAGCCGAAGGGTTTTTTTCAGGAACAGGCAACTTGATGGAACCAAAGTGAGCACAATCAACCCTAGAATGTTGTACTTGTATTATTAATAATTTTAAAAAGTATTTTGGATTATTAAGTTATAACAATGCAGCAAAAACTAGAATTTTCCCCCATTTCACTCTCATCACCTGTTTCTGTTCCCAGAACTCGTAAAATTTCCATTTTCTAATATCACATTTTACAGAGCCCTTGTCCATAATGTAGACCACATCCTTTTAGCATTTACATCCTAGCAGGTAAATAACATTAATTTTAAGAAGTTCCCATCATATGCTTCTTAAGAACTAGCTAAAGTCTATATATAGTGCAAATGCTTGGGCCTGTCTAGACCACCAAAAGGAACTATTCTGACATAGAATATTGGGGAAAGTTTGTTGAATTGACAGCCCCCTTATATCCATTGTTTTCAAAATATCTTGTTGAAACTTCATATCTTAAACTGTGTCCATTTTGCCCACAAAGCAGTTATAGAGACCTATAGATGGACAGCATGGGCAAATGGAGCTCAACTGTTCGGTCCCCATATCAGCTCAAGCCTAGGGGCCAGAAAGTTCTACCCTTGCTTAGGAAAGTTACAGAGGGTAATGTGTCCGCATTTATAGAATAATATTTAGTATCTAAGCATGGGGCTGTTTTCAGGGGGAAAAATAAATGTATATCGGCAAAGTGCTCAGTGTCCAAAACATTTAGGCCCTCAATAAATGGTAGTTGTCACCATTTTTGTGGTGGTGACAGTGGCTATCATGGGCATTTTTCCATAACATGGTATCTTTCCCTCACCAGTCTTTTCCTTGGCCATTTAATGACTGCATAGTATTCCCTTGTAGAGATATTTTGTAGTGTATTTATTCATCTGTATTTTCTGAATGTCTTCGAGTATTATGTATCACATAAATAATAACATATTTTTTAACCGGTACTTGCAGCCACTTGTTCTTGCTACCAAAAAGATAATAATCAAATTGAAAAGTTATCTATTGAGTACAATGTTCATTATTCAGATGATGAGTACTCTAACAGCTCAGACTTCACCATGACACAATATATGCATGTAAGAAATCTGTACCTGCACTCCCTAAATATATTTTAAAATAAAATTTTGAAAGATAATCAGATATTGTGGCCAGGAGCAGTGGCTCACGCCTGTAATCCTAGCACTTTGGGAGCTCGAGGTGGGCAGATCATGAGGTCAGGAGTTCAAGACCAGCCTGGCCAACATAGTGAAACCTCATCTCTACTAAAAATATCAAAAAAAAAAAAAAAAAAAAAAAATTAGCCACGCTTGGTGGCGTGCACCTGTAATCCCAGCTACTCAGGAGGCTGAGGCAGGAGAATTACTTAAACCTGGGAGGCGGAGGTTGCAGTGAGCTAAGATCACGCCACTGCGCTCCAGCCTAGGTGACAGGGTGAGAGTCCATCTAAAAGAAAGAAAGAGAGAGAGAGAGAGAGAGAAAGAAAATCAGATATTGAAAGTAAAGTACTCATGGCTGGGCTCGGTGGCTCACACCTGTAATCCCAGCACTTTGGGAGGCAGAGGTGGGCAGATCACCTGAGGTCAGGAGTTCAAGACCAGCCTGGGCAACATGGTGAAACTCATCTCTAGTAAAAATACAAAAAGTAGCCGGTTGTGGTGTTGGGCACCTGTAATCCCAGTTACATGGGAGGCTGAGGCACTAGAATCTCTTGAACTCAGGAGGCGACGGTTGCAGTGAGCAGAGATCGTACCACTGTACTCCAGCCTGGGTGACAGAGTGAGGCTCTGTCTGAAAAAAAAAGAAAAGAAAGTACTCATTAAACATACACATTTTTAAATACAAATGTGCTATTTTTAGGATTATTGAAGAAAGTCTCACCTAGCTGATCTTTAAATAACACCAAATTTCCTACGTTGTTACTAAACATCTTAGAGAGACTTAGCACCGAGTGACACCCTTCTAAATTGAGAACATTAAATCTCTTTGTATATTCTTTGCAATGTTTAGCAGTAATCAGACTGCAGAGATTAATGTTATGCTGGTTAACTCATGTCATTAAGAGCCCGAGTGAGAATTTGAGCCTGAACCCTTATGTAAACATGGGGTCCTCAACAGTGTCTCCTATTCTATACCTGGATGGGCAAATGAGCTATTTGAGAACCCGCAGAGACATGTAAATAGGCATAACTATTTGGGGAATCATGAGGGCACTGAAAGATAGTTTCTTATCTATTTTATTTTGAAAAACATCTAAAATATCAAATAAACTTTTTAAAAGCACAAAATAATTTCAAAGCTATTGTAATGGATCTCTTTTCACAATATACAGGAGTTTTTTGTTTGTTTGTTTGTTTGTTTCCTGAAACGGGGTTTCACTCTTGTTGCCCAGGCTGGAGTGCAATGCCGTGATCTCAGCTCACTGCAACCTCCAACTCCCTAGTTCAAGTGATTTTCCTGCCTCAGCCTCCCGAGTAGCTGGGATGACAGCTGCCCGCCACCACGCCCAGCTAATTTTTGTATTTTTAGTAGAGACAGGGTTTCACCATGTTGGCCATGCTGGTGTCAAATTCCTGGCCTTAGGTGATCCGCCCACTTTGGCCTCCCAAAGTGCTAGGATGACAAGCGAGAGCCACTGCACCCAGCCTGGAGTTTTTTGGTTTGTTTTTTGTTTTTTGGCAACTGGAATATATCACATATCCAGCTCTAAAATTAACTAAAAGCTTTTATTTTTCACTGGAAGTTTCATTGAAGATTTTCTGCAAGCCATGTTTCTCTTCCAAATGTGTGAATAAGTTACAGCTTTGCTACACATTTTACTGTGCTTTCCTGTTACTTTTGGTGTGACATTTGCCTTGTTTTGTTTTGTTTTAAGACGGAGTCTTACTCTGTCTGGAGTGCTGTGGCACGATCTCGACTCACTGCAACCTACACCTCCCAGATTCAAGCCATTCTCCTGCCTCAGCCTCCTGATGAGCTGGGATTACAGGCGCCCACCACCACTCCCTGCTAATTTTTGTGTTTTTTTAGTAAAGACAGGGTTTCACCATGTTGGCCAGGGTGCTGGCCTCCCAAAGTGCTGAGATTACAGGCGTGAGCCACTGCACCCGGCCTGCCTTGTTTTAATCAAACAGTTATTTCAAAGCTTTTGAAAGGCACTGGTGTGGAAGGGAGAAACTTTAGCCAGCAACTCAAGCAACACTTTGCAAAGGGCCATTTCAGTCCACCGCAGAGGCCATGAGAGCACGGAAGGATTGTGCCATCACAGTGCATATATCCCTGCCCTTACCCACAGGATCCATTCTACTATTTTCTAAATTAAAATGTAACTGTTACACACTTTGTCTTTGGCATTTCAGACTTGCGTCTGTGAAACTATGGTGTGACTTAACTCCATCTGTGTCATGAAGGTGTGTGGGGTAGTAATAAAGTTGGTGCCTGAGTCAAAATGGGATGTGGGAGAATCGACGTAGCCAACGCCTGAAAAGAACTTCAGATACAATAATAACCTCCAAAGAGTTTTTCAGTTCACAGATTTGGAAAACAGAATGTTTGGATGAAATGTTCACGGGCAGTTAAAGTTGTTCCCCACGGACCCATCCATGGATGTAGCCCACGGTAGTGGCCGGTGCTAAAAACTGCAGGTGTAGATAAAACTGGAGGGCCTTCTATCAAACTCTGGCCAAGAATCTTGCAGTTTGGGAAATGCCACATGAGGATGTGTTTGCAACAATTCAGAAATGGCAGACGAGAAGCAAAAAACAGACTTTTCCTACACAGCGGTCCAGCAGGTACACGCAAAACACATAGTGTTCAGAGGGGATACACACATCAGCTCCACTGGGAGACGGTCTGAGATACTGGCTTAAGAGCACCAGTTCAGGCTGGTCGTGGTGGCGCAGAGCTGTAATCTCAGCACAACTTTGGGAGGCTGAGGCAGGAGGATCACTTGAGGTCAGGAGTTTGAGACCAGCCTGGCCAACATGGTGAAACCTTGTCTCCACTAAAAATACAAAAAGTAGCCAGGTATATTGGCACATGCCTGTAGTCCTAGCTACTCAGAAAGCTGAGGCAGCAGAATCGCTTGAACCCAGGAGGTAGAGACTGCAGTGAGCCGAGATCATGCCATTGCACTCCAGCCTAGGCAACAGAGCAAGACTCTGTCTCAAACAGAAAAGCGCACCAGTTCTAGAGTCAGAGGGACATGAGCTGGAATTCCAGGCTGTGTGACCTAGGGCTAATTAATTAATCACTCTGAGCTTCAGTTTCCTCATTTGCAAAACAGGAACACTATTAGTACCTGCTTCACAGGGCTAGGTGTGAGTGCTTATTACGATTGGCACAGACAAATAAGCCGAGGTCACATATGCAGAGGCTATTCCACCATTAGTCATGTCCCCCAGATCACACATGATAAAACGACAGCAGCGACAGTGCTGCTGCAAGAAGAAAAGTATGAATTTTAAAAGACTATAGGAATTTGTGAGGGCCACCAGAGAAGTTTGATGGACTCCCACAATCCCCAACTTATAATTGGAAAAATACAACTTTTCTCTATAAAAGTTATTTTTCTTGGCCGGACGCAGTGGCTCACTACGCCTATAATCCCAGCACTTTGCAAGGCTGAGGCGGGTGGATCACCTGAAGTCAGGAGTTTGAGACCAGCCTGGTCAACATGGTGAAACCCCATCTCTACTAAAAATACAAAAATTAGCCAGGTGTGGTGGCAGGTGCCTATAATCCCAGCTACTTGGGAGGCTGAAGCAGGAGAATCGCTTAAACCCAGGAGGTGGAGGTTGCAGTGAGCCAAGATCATGCCATGGCACTCCAGCCTGGGTACAAGAGCAAGACTTCATCTAAAAAAAAAAAAAAAAAGTTATTTTTCTTACTGTATGTTTATTATGGAGACATTAGAAAATATACAGAAGTAAGTCAGACATGGTGGTATATACTTGTAGTCTCAGCTACTTGGGAGGCTGTAGTGGGAGAATCTCTTTAGCCCAGGAGGTCGAGGCTGCAGTGGGCTGTGATTGTGCCACTGTACTCCTGCCTGGGCGACAGAGCAAGCACTTGTCTTTTAAAAAAAGAAGAAGGAAAGAAAAGAAAATATGGAGAAGCACAAAAAATGCAGGAAAAGCAATTCACAGTCTAAAATTACTCTCACATTTTAGTACATATCACTTCAATGTATTTTTTTCTGGACATCCATATTTATTCATACAACTGTTAATTCCTACTACCTTCTTTCTAAGGTCTCTCTGCCCTCAATGTTTCCTGTCCCCAAAATGGTACCACCTTTGTCTAGTTGCTCAGGATAGTATTTAGAAATGACTTTTGGTTTTTCCCTTTCACAAATCTCACCACCTCCAAGGACATCACTCATGTCCAGCCAACCAACATCTCTTGGCTTCTAACTGAACTCCCAACTTCTGCCCTTACATCTCTGTGTCCCTAGTCAATTCTCAAAATAGCTAGAGAGATCCTTTTTAAAAGAGTTTCATCTCATCATACCCCTGACCAAAACCTTTCAATAGCCTCCTAGCACACTCGGAATAAAATCCCAAGACTTTCTCAGGGCCTACAAAGTCCTGCAGGTTCTATTCCCCTACTCCTCACCCCTACAATATTATCTTCCTCTCCACTTCCTAGTCCATACCCTGCTTCCTGTTCTCCAAGCACAAGAATTGCAGGACCCCCCATCTGAGCTTGCACACCCCTCTGTCTGAAACTGTCTGCTGCCAAGATGTGCACATGACTTGTTTTCATGCGGGTCTCTGTTCTTCTGGTTTATTGTCTGTCTCCATGCCAAGAACAAAACTCTGAGAGAGCAGGGGCTTTGTTTACCTCATTCACTGCTGTGATTCCAGGTTCTAGTACCGTGTCTGTCTCATAAGAAATATACACCATAAGGAGAGGCTTGGTGGCTCACACCTGTAATCCCAGCATTTTGGGAGGCCAAGGCAGGAGGATAGCTTGAAGCCAGGAGTTCAAGACCAGCCTGGGCAATACAGCAAGGCCCTGCCTCTACAAACATTAAAAAAAAAAAAAAAAAAAAAAAAAAAAAAAAAACTTAGCCAAGGCCAGGTGAGGTGTCTCACGCACTTTGGGAGGCCAACGTGAGTGGATCACCTGAGGTCAGGAGTTTGAGACCAGCCTGGACAACATAGTGAAACCCCATCTCTACTAAAAATATAAAATTAGCTGGGCATGGTGGTGGGGACCTGTATTCCCAACTACTCGGGAGGCTGAGGCAAGAGAATCTCTTGAACTCGGGAGGCAGGGGTTGCTGTGAGCCGAGATTGTACCACTGCACTCCAGCCTGGGTGACATAGTAAGACTCTGTCTCAAAAAATAAAAATAAAAATAAATAAATAAATAAACAAACTTAGCCAAGCATAGTGGTGCACAACTATACCCCCAGCTATTTGAGGTTGCTGAGGCAGGAGGATCACTTGATCCTAGCAGTTCAAGGCTGCATAGAGCTATGATCACCCCACTGTACGTCAGCCTGGGTGACAGAGCAAGACCTTGTTGAAAGAACAAAAAGAGGGAGGGAGGGAAGGAAGGAAGGAAGGAAGGAAGGAAGGAAGGAAGGAAGGAAGGAAGGAAGGAAGGAAGGAGAGAAAGAAAAAAGAAATAAGGAAGGAAAGAAAGAAAAAGAAAGAAAGAAAAAGAAAGAAAGAAAAAGAAAAAGAGAAAGAGAGAGAAAGGAAAGAAGGAAAAGAAAGAGAAAGAAGAAAAAAGAAGAAAAGAAAGAAAGAAAGAAAAAAGAAAGACACCATAGATGAGCGAGACATTGACTCAGAATAGCAGATGTAAAACTACAACTACGGTAAGTGATAAATATGATAGACAGGCTGATTTATGCTACAGTAACTAGCAGCCCTCAAATCTCAGTCGTTGAAAATAACAAAGAATTGTCCCGATGTAGTGGCTCACGCCTGTAATCTCAACACTTTGGAAGGTCAAGACAGGAGGATCATTTGAGCTTAGAAGTTCAAGACCAGCCTGGGCAACATGTCAAAACTCTGTCTCTACCAAAAATACAAAAACTAGCTGGATGTGATGGTGCATGCCTGTAGTCCCGGTGGAGCCCGGGAGGTCGAGGCTGCAGTGAGCCATGATCATTTTACTGTACTCCAGCCTGGGCAACAGAGTGAGGCCTTGTCTCAAAAAGAAGGAAAAAGAAAGAAAAGAAAAGAACAAAGAATTGTTTGTTGTTTGTCACAATACATTGCATCATACATCAGTGGGATGTGGGGCGGTCTCTGCCCAGGTCACCCTACTCAGTGATGAAGGTTGACTGAGCTTCTACCATCGCACAGTTGCCAGTCCAGGAAGGGGAAGAGATTCGAGCAGATTGGACTGTTCCTCAAAGGCTTCTACATGAACTGATACTTGTCATTCCTGCTCCCATTTCACAGGCCAAAGCAAGTCACATGACCGCAGTAACTCCCTGGAGGCAAAGGAGTATGATTCATGTGCCTGGAAGGAGGAGAATTGGAAGTTCAGGGTAAGTCAGTGGGGACAATGTGAATGTGACCTGGGACTAGACATGGCTTTCTTGGCTGGATCCCTGGGTCCCCTATTAGGCCATGCCTACAGGTCCACAGCGCTGGTGGGTGGCAGGTGGCTCCAGCCCTGGCCTGGCTGGGGCTCCCTGATGCCTGGGGCCTCCCCACCCAACAGCAGGCCTGGGGCAAGGCACACTAGGATGAGTGTCAGCTAGGCAACATCAAACTCAAGCACAAGCATGGCTGAATCTGGCAGCTGAGCAGGCCATAAATGCCCGTGGGTCACGAGTCACTGGGCCATTGAGGTGCATAAGGCTGCCACAAGCAGGACCCCCATTAAATCAATTTTCTTGCTTGTTGCTGCTTCTGCAGGGTGCTGGGGAGCAGGGGTGGCTTTTACATGGGTGCTCCCCAGATTCTGTGATTGGCCCAAGAGGGAGCAGTTTGGGTGAGACAGGAAAGGGGAGTAGGAAGTCATTTCTTGGCAAGTCCCTTGTTATGCTTTTGAATTAGGAAGGATTTTGAACACACTCAACACACCACAGAATGGCACAATGAACCCCTATCTACTCAGTACGATGCAGTGCTGACCACCAACTGCCCATAGCCTGCCCTACCCCCTTGTGTGTTCCTTTGAAGCAAATCTCAGGCATTGGGTTATTTTTCCCGTAAATATTTGAGAATGTATCTCTCCAAGATAAAGACTCTTTAAAATATAATCACAACACTTACCACACATAAAAAAATTATTAATACTTCCTTAATATCAATAAATTTCTAGGCTGGGCACGGTGGCTCACGCCTGTAATCCCAGCACTTTGGGAGGCCGAGGCAGGTGGATCACTTGAGGTCAGGAGTTTGAGATCAGCCTGACCAACCTGGTAAAACCCCATCTCTACTAAAAAAAATACAAAATTAGCCAGCTGTGGTGGCACATGCCTGTAATCTCAGCTGCTTGGGAGGCTGAGGCAGGAGAATCACTTGAACCAGGGAGGCAGAGGTTGCAGTGAGCCAAGATCATGCCATTGAACTCCAGCCTGGGCAACAAGAGCAAAACATCATCCAAAAAAAAAAAAAAGAATTCTACTAAATGTTCAAACAAAAGAAGTATCCACGAAGTCTGAAAACAGGAGAATGCATAATAGTTTATTGATACTACAATTTGTGACAGAATTACATTATCTTACTACCAGAGTTTTGGCTACCTGGTATTTGGTGAACGGCACTGATGACTTTCTCAGTGTTGTGCAGAAAATGCCTGTCTCCTCCATGGGGACTCTGAGAACAAATAATGGAGATCCTGAATCCTATTTGTGGGATCACGCTTTCCTGAGAAAGTGATATTTGAGCTGACATCTGAAGGATGTGTCACTAAAGGGACAGAGAGAACTTCTTGGGCAATGGATCTGTGGTGAGGGGAGTCATTGAAAGAAGAATCAAGGGGACAATAATTGGAGACAGGGGAAGAGAGGCAGGCAGAACCAGGGTTCTGCGTTCTTGCACATTTGTGTGATGGTGAGAGTGCGCATGTATGTATTATTTTTACAAAGCAGATATTGAACCCAAATTGTTTCACAGCTTGCTTTTTTTTCTTTAACTTAACATTATATCATACACAACTTTCCTTGTCGTTATGAATTCTAATATACATTCTTCTTTTTTTTGAGACGGACTCTTGCTCTGTTGCCCAGGCTGAAGTGCAGTGACACGATCTCGGCTCACTGCAACCTCCATCTCTTGGGTTCAAGCAATTCTCCTGCCTTAACCTCCCGAGTAGCTGGGATTACAGGAATGTGCCACCATATCCAGGTAATTGTTGTATTTTTAGTAGAGATGGAGTTTTGCCATGTTGGCCAGGCTGGTCTTGAACTCCTGACCTCAGGCGATCCACCCACTTCAGCCTCCCAAAGTGCTAGGATTACAGACAAGAGCCAGCACACCCAGCCCACATTCTTTTTAATGACAGCATATAACCCCATTATATAGTCAAGCCATGATTCATTTATCCAATCTCCTATTGTTCAACTTTGAAATAGTTTCCATTTTTTCACTACAGTAAATGACACTAAAGAGAAGACCCTTTGTAATTCAGTCTTTGCACTCTTCTACTATTATTTGCTTTGGATAAATTACTCAAACCACAATTGCTGGGTAAATGGGTGTGCACACTTTCAAATTCCTTTCTCTCTCTGTCTTTCCTTCTCTCCTTCCTTCTTCCTTTCTTTTTGTGAACTGCCAAATCAATCTCAGAAAAATCTTGCGCCTCTTTGTACTCAAAACCAATATGACTTTTCTTTAAATGTTAAGACAATGGAAAGTCACTTTATTTCACTATTTTCTAGCACAATACATTATACCAGAAGTGAGGGAAAATGTTGGGAGGAAGAGATCTCCAGTTGCTCAGGGATATTTCATTGAGACAAAACAGCAAAACTCATCTGTCAGGCAATAGTTTCCAGTAAGTACCCATCATCTATCCACAGTATAGATCTCTCTGGCAGCAAACATTTAGGTGCCATATAATTCAGGAGTCATTGTCGAAACCGATCAATGGGTCTTGTACATGATAACAAGCTTTCACCCGCAATTGAGAGCTGAGGAGTCTGTGCCTCTCTGTAGAGCAGCCTGGACCGTGAATGGCAAATCACCATTCAGCCCTCGGTGAGAGGCAGCACTTTCCGTTTCAAGACCAGCCCTGAAGCAGCGGAAAAGGGAAGTCGTGTGGCTTTGTGGTTTGATTAGAGGACTGGGCCATTACAACTTCAAGTTCTCTTTGGGCTCTGCCAATGACTTCTCCGATGGCCTCAGTGCAGTCTGTCTCTTTTTTCTCAGCAGTAAAATGGAGACAAGAATGCTAGCTTCTTCCACATAAAGAATACAACCAAGTACTTGAAGACTTTTAACACATCTGGGCATCCATAAAGGAAACTGTTGCCCAAGACAATTCATTTTTTTTTTTTTTTAAATCACCATTGTAGAGGTTTTGTTGCTTCGGAGAAATCTAAGTTTAATCGTTATGTATAAGAAATGGGGCAAGCTGGGCACGGTGGCTCACGCCTGCAATCCCAGCACTTTGGGAGTCGAAGCGATCACTTGAGGTCAGGAGTTCAAGACCAACCTGGCCGACATGGTGAAATCCCATCCCAACTAAAAATACAAAAATTAGCCAGGCAAGGTGGCAGGTGCCTGTAACCCTGGCTAGTTGGGAGGCTGAGGCAGGAGAATCACTTGAACCTGGGAGGCAGAGATTGCAGTGAGCCAAGATTGTGCCACTGCACTCCAGCCTGGGCAATAGAGTGAGACTCAGTCTCAAAAAAAAGAAAAAGAAAAAAAAAGAAATGGGGCAAATTGTCTCTTCCCTGTCTCCACTATGACCAAGTAAGCATAACACTTTATATTAATTAATTACATATTAATGTTTTCATATTAAAATATGAAGCTCGTTGGAAGCATGAAAACAAGGTACAAGAAATATGTGTTTATAATTAAGGAAAGATAATAACTTATTGTTGAATGAAAAAGATAATGAAAGTTATATGATCATTTTTGAAAACTGTGAGCACATATATATGTAATACATTCACATAATTTTAAAAATCTAGAGGCATACAAAAAAATTTCAGGTGGTTGTCTGTGGATTTTCCATTTCTTCCGTTGGCCTGTCTCTATTTTCCGATTTTTCTACAATGAACACTTGAGTGCTAAATGAATTACTTGAGTGCATGTGAATTACTTGAGTGCTAAAAATTATTTTGAAGTAAGTGATGAATATTTTAGAGGACAATGATCTTTGTGAACCTAAATAGAAAATAAACCGGGAAGCTTTTATATTATATATATGGACACAATCCAAAACTGAGTAATATGAAATATTTGTTTTCGTTGGAAAGTAAGTAAATCAAGAGGAGCAAGCATTTCCTGACTTGAAGTAGACATGTTCAGAGACCTGGTTAGGAACAATTACTGACTTTTGTATAACATCTTAGAAAACTCTGTCTCTAACTGTTGTTACAGATCAGGTTCTCCTTCTCTGCAGATGATGCAGATTTTAGTTCCAACCATAGACCTGGTTGAAGGTGAGACGGAGCATCTAAATACTCATTTCCTCTTCATATTCTAGTAGCAGTAGACAACCCAGCACCTAGCACCGTGAAGTCTCATGTAACACAAGACTCTCCTGCCAGAACACACGGGCCCATGTATACCCAGTGCAAGCCTATTGTGCTAAGTAACATGGAGCCACATGGGGTCTCCATTCATGACCACCACGATAACAAGCCTATATATGGTGGCTGTCATAGACTGCTTGCTCATACCACTCCGGGGGAGAGATCAAATACAATACTGAAAGGATAAAATAAATAACTGCTTTTAGCCTACCCCTTCTACCGGTATGCACTCCACTTTTGCTTTGAGAACCAGCGCTTTCTGAGTGGAGACAATCTTGGTGAGCCTGTCAATCAAGAGTCCTACCCTCTTCTGGCTGATGGTTTGACATAGGCCAGGCCCATGTTCTCTACACAGAAACAGGATCTTGAGTGCATTGACAAGAACTGCAGGAGTTCAACCTGAAAGTACAGTCCCAGCTGGGCGTGGTGGCTCACGCCTGTAATCCCATCATTTTTGGGAGGGTGAGGTAGGTGGATCGCTTGAGGCCAGGAGTTTGAGACCAGTCTGTGCAACATGGCAAAACCCTGTCTCTACTAAAAATACAAAAACTAGCCAGGCACGGTGGTGTACTCCTGTAGCCCCAGCTACTTGGGAGGCTGAGGCAGGAGAATCACTTGAACCTGGGAAGCAGAGGTTGCAGTGAGTCAAGACCATGCCATTGCACTCCAGCCTGGGCGACAGAGCGAGATTTTGTGTCAAAAAAAAAAAGAAAAAAGAAAGAAAAAGAAAGAACGTACAGTTCCTTTATTCCTGCTTCTTCTGAACTGTCTGCTTTCTGTCGTTCCTTGAGATTTTCAGCCTTTCTTAAATTCTGTAAGCTACTCTATATTTCTAGTAAATTTTCTTTTTGTTTAAGTTACACTTAGTTCCTATTGTCACAACCAAGGAACCCAAAGAAATACTAAGCCTCGTTTATGGACTACTTTCCCATCCAGCCCTTGGATTCACTGCAAAGTCACAAGATGACACCAGATAATTGCATGTGCATTTTAAAAATGTGTGCCTGGAGGCTGATGACAAGAGGTCAGAAAATATCTATTATTCACTGAAAAAGCAATGAATGCAAATCAATGTGTATTGTAATACTCAACTACAAAAATAGCACACTTTTGAGATGAAGATGAGTCCCCACTACTATAATCTGCCATAAGAAGAAAAACATTCTGAAGTGTAACTAATGTAAAATAAGCTGGAATCCTGCAAAACATCCCCCAAAGCAATGATGGTGTAGTAGCAAAAGTTTTAGTAACCCCCAAGTAAAGAGTGCTGAAAAGAGAGAAGGGGATAAAAGAAGCAAAGATGGGGCAGCATATACAAACAACTCTAGGCTGAGAATCAACAGAGCAGCTCTGTAGGATGTAATTGTGAAGCTGATGACTTCAGGAATTTCTAAACAGCATCACTCTGATTAAGAAGGGAGACAGCATATATTATTTCTCAGCTCTCTCTTTCTTTGTCCAGATTCTCAGAAGACAGTCTGGCTGATTCTACCCACTAGTGGTTGCTTTCCCCAAGGTTAGGTGTTCACCTACAGTCCAATCACCTGAGGCCAGAGAGGGACAGGGTCATGTAATATAAGAAGGTGCAGAGGTCAGCCCTGAGAGAGGAGAGGAGAGTTATGAGAAGTGATGGCAAGAGCCCAGAAGGAGATATCAATTTTACCTCTGTAGCAATTTTAGAACAAGAGGGGGACTAGAGAAGAGGTCCCCTGTTCAACTGCCTGACCACGTTATCACCTATAATGTAACTTTAAGATAGAAAGGGTTGGGCCGGGCACGGTGGCTCGTGTAATCCCAGCATTTTGGGAGGCCAAGGAGGGCAGATCACGAGGTCAGGAGTTCGAGACAAGCCTGGCCAACGTGGTGAAACCCCATCTCTACTAAAAATTCAAAAATTGGCTGGACATGGTGGCAGGCGCCTATAATCCCAGCTACTCGGGAGGTTGAGGCAGGAGAATCGTATGAGCCTGGGAGGCGGAGGTTGCAGTGAGCCGAGATTGCGCCATTGCACTCAAGCCTGGGTGATAGGGCAAGTCTCTGTCTCAAAAATAAATAAATAAAATGAAGATAGAAAGGTTCATGTTAGATCATTCTCAAGACCCTGCCAGCAATAAAGCATTGTGGCAAAGTTTCTGCACAGTTTGAAGATTACTTTGTTAGTACACGAAGAACATTTATTCACAGCATGAATTTCAGTTGGGGCAGGCATATTGCATGGTGATAAATAGAGCATGGACTTTGGAGTCAGGCTCCCTGAGTTCAATCCTGGCTTACAGTGTACCTCTGGTTTCATGTAAGCACTCTAATACCACTTTGTATGTCTATCATGAGAGATCAATGAAATCACTGATGCAAAGGACTCATTGCAACGCCTAGAATTTTATTATTATGAGATATAAAAATCCCATTGTGAAGTTAGCAGGGAAAAAAAATGCATGAACAAAACCATTTCTCTCTTTGCCTGATTTCAGTGTTTAATCTTATCATGAATTCATAATCTGCTATCAACCTTTTGCGACAGAAATCAACGCAATCTCAGAACTCATTCTTTTTTGCCATGACCTTCATTTAGGCTAAATGAAGTGAGCAAAGCAAAAATCTCTATGTTATCACAGAAACATTGATAATTGATTGTTTTTTAAGTGATGAGGGGAAAACAAGGGCATTTCTCACTAAGCCCTGGTTCACACAGGGAATGTGAACACTGACTCCCTCCCGCACTGCTCCCCCCACCCCTGCTCACACCCTTCCTGCCTCCTGCCTGCTGTTAGTATCTCTCTAGCACTGTCCTAGCTCCTGTGATGTACCCTCCCAGGACTAGCTTCAATAGAGGGAAAAAATACACTTTCTATTGATTTCATTTCATATACATTTATGCCGTTGGTTGGCTGCTTTTATGTTACATCCAACCTTCAGAATTCAGGTTGGATATGTCATGTCATGATGTGCAGGAGGCATCGCGGCGTCAAAAAGAGACTGAGGCCTGCAGAGAGAGCGCCCCTGGACTTTAATGGGAGCCGAGTATATTCAAAGGGAGAATTTTGCTTTCAGTGTATTTAACACTGCTTGCCTGGAGTTCTGCCTCCACAGGGGCTAACATCTGTGTAAAGACAGCAGGGAGAGGAGCTCCTGACCTAGGCCCTGCTGAGAACAAAGCCAGGACACCTGAGAATTGAAGGGCTCCCATCCTTTAAAGCTTTCCTAAGACAAGCATTGCTTATCATTCTCCTGCATGTCTTGGTGCTTTTACTATCCATGCATGCATCACTAAACAATTTATCCATAACATCATTGTGCAAGTTTATAAAGTTGATATAAATGGCATCACATTATATGCATTCTATTGCCACTTGCTCTTTTTGATCAACATTATGTTTCAGAGATTTATTCACATGGCTCCAGTTCATTCATTTTAATAACTGCATAGCATTTTATTGCTCATAATACGTTTCATTTCTTGAGTGATGGGTGTTTGTTATATCCTCTTCTAAACTTTATAGGAGTCTGAAATATTTCATGATATAAAAAATAAAGTGAGTGCTATCATTTGGGTTTTTGTGGATAACATAATACTTCTGGCTGTTCATGGCTGTCTGAGTAGGCAAGAATGTGCAGCTTCCCACACATCCATACTCCTGGCTCTGTAAGCTTGAGCTCAGCCAGTAATCATTTTGTAATAATACCTAGTATTTATTGAACATTTTTGCTATGCGAGGCACTGTGCCCAGTGCTTTCAGAGGGTGATCTTGTTTAATCCTCATAACAATCCTACAGGGAGGAGGGTGTCATTATTATCCTCTGTTTATAGCTAAGAGAACTGAGGCTCAGAAGTTTGGTAACATGGCCAACTTCTCACAGCTAGGAAGGTGCAGAGTCAGGATTTGAAAGCAGGCCTCTAGGATTTGTGTTCTCACCACCATACCATTGCTTCCTAGTTGGGAGAGTGAGGGATGCCTTTCACTTGGTTTGGATGCTCTCGGTTTGCCTGTTCCCTCCCGCAAGATACTCTCAGCCAAACACCAATGGTAGGACGGAAATGTAAAAGGAGCTCTGGGATTGTAACCTTCATCCAAATCCTTCTTCATTACAGTTTTGGTGAAGAAACCACCCTTTCAGATGGTTTAATCTACACATTAAAATAGTTCCAAGAACCAGACACTACCCTAAACCCACTTTCACCCCACCGAATTTGCACGGCCTCCATCCTTCCAAACAAGGCTCGCTAGGGCTTAGGACCTACCACAAAGGTTGGCTGACAGACTTTTTGGGGCCAGATCTTTAGATCTTTGCGATTTTTCTTAAATTAGGTTATACTTAAAGTCATTGTCATTCTTATTCTTTTCCCTCGTCACTTGTCTTCTTTTTTTGCTTCCTTTTCTTTAAATGCAAATAGTATTTACATTATTTAAGTTGAGGATCTAAAATATGCCAATTTCATAGTTTCATCTTAGTATTTTTTTTAAAAAAATTTTGTATATATTAGGAGCCTTTAAAACGGACATGGCCTGGAAGACTGAGAAGGTTTACTTTGACTCTGGTGCAGAGGGAAGGTCCAGGGTCTTGTAGGTCCCACTGTGTGCTGAGAATTCCATCTGATGCCCTGGATAACCATCAAGCCTTTGCAACAGCCAAACTAAATAAAGACTCTTGGATGATTCTGAACTCACTATCTGTGGAAGGCCTATTAAAGGGTAACATGAAGGGTATCAGTGCTTGTGTTTGTTTGTTTCACCATATGTCCAGTCCAAATTAGCACTGGCTGTGGATGAGTAACCACTGAAAACTGCCGTTGCTCAGCCAAGCTGACAGGTGACCCTTCTCAACTGCAACCTTCCTCCAAAACCTAATATTAATTCTATTCTGCAACTGTGCTACCAAAATCCAAACCAATCAGTGTAAAAACAATTAAACCTCATGCCTCTGAAAAATCATCGTCTGATTAATCAGACAAGATTGCTTTTGGCCAGGCACGGTGGCTCACACCTGTAATCCCAGCACTTTGGGAGGCCAAGGCCAGTGGATCACTTGAGGTCAGGAGTTTGAGACCAGCCTGGCCAACATGGTGAAACCCTGTCTGTACTAAAAAACTACAAAAATCAGCTGGGCATAGTGGCATGCACCTGTAGCCCCAGCTACTTGGGAGGCTGAGGCAGGAGAATTGCTTGAACCCGGGAGGCAGAGGTTGCAGTGAGCCAAGATCATGCCACTGCACTCTAACCTGGGCTGCAGAGTGAGACTCTATCTGGAAAAAAAAAAAAAGTTGCTTTCTAGCCAGGGATCTGATCTGCTATTTTAATAATTTCAAACATTCTGAGCAAGACTGCTGCTCCTTTTAAAGGACTGCTGTAACTTCAGGCACTTGTGACAAAACCTGGGTGAATTATTAGACAATTTCATGCTGGTTTGCAGAGTGATTAAAACAAGTGGCCTTGAATGATAGCATATGTTATAAAGAGATGGAGCCTTTCAGTTATAAAAGATGTATCAATCAGGGGAAAGCAAATACAAATTAAAGTTTGATGAGCAATTGGATATTAATTGGTACTAACTCTGCTTTTTATGTCACTTTGATATGGAGTGGATCATAAACATGGTAAGCGATACTAATAATGTATATTCACTTCAATACAACTTTATGGCTCCATTTATTAAAGAAACCAATATTGGGATTGAGTTGTGAATGCACGAGTGTGCACTTTTCCTGTTGTATACCTTCATCTAACTCTTGCCGGGCAGGCTCTCCACCACAATCTGCAGGATACATTACAGTTGCTTAGACATCTAAGAGTCATTGCCTAGCTTTTTCTTTATGCATCAGTTCTAAATTACAGTCGAAACAAATGTAACAGCAAACTAGGGCTTTATATTTTTTCTGGAGTTTTTTTTGGTTTCAATAAGTTGCCTGCTCTTTACTGAATTTAGACAGCAATCTCAAGGGAAGGAAAGTCATCCTGATGTCGTTAAGTAGACATCAGGTAGACATCAAGTAGACATTGTAGTGTAGATCTATAAATAGCCAAAATGTTTTATATCAAATACAACCCAATTTTTTCTCAAATATAAAAGTAATTTTTTTTAATTTTAAAAATACAAAGATGACACATAATCAGTAGTAAAAAAAATAAAACCCTATCTTTTTCAAAATTAAAATGAAAGTTTACTGGATAATCAGTTTTATAATGTCCTTTTCTCCTTTAACAATCCATTCAGACCATTTTTAAATTTTTATGTTACCTGGATTCATAGCTCAGTTCTGCCATGTCCTTACTATGTGATCCTGGACAAATTACTTAACCTCTCTGTGCTTCTGTTTCTCTTCTCGGGCATAATAATACGTGCCTTAAGGATCATTGTAAAACTAAATGAGACTTTTTAAAAACATTCTTTAAAATGATTATTTAACACTTAGCACTATGCCTGACAAGTCCTCAAAAAAGTTAGCTATTTTTATTATGACAATATTATTTATAATGGGTGGGGTCTATTCAATCATATTGCTCTCCTATAATTTATTTAATCAATTTGCTATTGCTGGCCCTTCAGGATGACACCAACATTTCTCATTAATACCTGGCATTATTACCTTGGGATAAATCCTCAGGAGCCAGTATGCCTAAGAGAACTTCTAGGAAATACAGCTTCTCTTTCCTGCAATGGTTGCCATTACTCAGAGTTTTAGCACAACCATTTGGGAGATATGATACTTTAGCACTACCTTTGAGGCATCTACTTCTGTATAATACACTTATCCTACTAGTTTAGTTGTTGTTTTGTTTTTAAACCATCCACAATTTGCCTTTGTTTGGGTGAAGTGTAGCCCAGTTCGGAGCTAGGCTGAACAATTTTCTTGAGATCCCTGAGAAGACCAAGCAGACATTCTGCTTTGGCAGGTAACCTTTACCTACTCTACGTGTCAGAACCAAACACATACTTATGTGCATTTGATTTTTTTTCTTGGAAGAAAACCTAACTATTAATTAGGCTAAAGGCTTTAAGCAAAATATTTCACTAGGCTATTTGCCTCAGAATCTATATTTTTATAGCCTGTCCATTAATTGTGAACAGATTATTTAAAAGGGATATATATTAATAAATATTAAGGGTGGAAACCAAAAAAGTAAACCAGGACAAAGGTTCCACTGTAAGTGTATCACCTCAGAGAGGACCCCCAGCAGGCAATGAAACGGAGCTTTTTCACAAAGCAAAGGGAGGAGGGATGTCAGGGGCGGCACTAGGCAGGATCCTGGTGTTTTGAATCTGTTTGATTAAAAGGCAGGTTTGTGTAGAGAATTAGAGAAACAAATCATAGAACGGACACCTTGTGATGTTAAGCCCCTTCACAAACAAAAGACATGTGTTGCATCTCATTAAAACAGGTTTTCTTTTATTGCCACTGATGGATTGGGATGTCATAATTTTCCCTCAAAAGTAAATGGCCTATTTTCAAAGTAGGCAGAGGGTCCGTGCTCCTTATATCTGTTCTTAATTCAAGAAATATATCTAACTGTAGTCTAACAAGAGTCAGTCTCAGAAGAAATTAATGAGGAACATCCATTAATTATTTATGCTCTGAAACAGTAGGTCTGCTAATGTTTCTGCTAATCACCAAAGCTAAACAGATGTATCTTCATAAAGACAATCTTGAAGAATAGAATGAGTATAAAAGAGACACAAATAGAAAAAAGATGTATATGTATGGTGATGACAGGAAATAATAGTGAGCATCACTGCTCCTAAGACAATATTTGTTTAAAGTGCAAAGCAAAAATTGTCAGAGAGCGTTCTGTTCATGATTTCTAGCATTTAAATGTTATAGTAAGCAATAATGGTAAGAGTTAAGTTTATAGGGGCTAAAACTAATGCTAGAAATGAAAAGAATTAGACTCCTACTTTTTAAAACAGCATTTAGAAAGCTGTCCAATTTCCATAAACATTCTAAAAGCAGCATCTTTCATGGATGCTAAATGAATGGTAAGGTTGTAAATTTTAAAATCATCATTTACAAATACAAAATTATTCAAACCTTTATTTTTGCCTCCACACAAAATTGGTCAGAATTGAATCTGTCAGTCACTTCATGGAGTTGCAAAGATGGTGTTAACATGGCCCCCTCATGGTTCTGTGATCTGCAGTATGGAGTAGTAAAGTGGAGCCATTTCTGAAACCAGATCATCTGGACGTAAAGTTTGACTCTACATTTACTAGCTTTGTAACTTGGGCAAGTTAACCTCTCAGTATCTTAACTTCCTCACTGGCAAAATGGAATAATAAGAGTACGCACCTCAAAAAAAAACAACAACAACAACAAAAAAAACAACAAAAAAAAAAACAGAGTACCTACCTCAAAACGTTATCAAATGAGTTCTTAGGACAGTCCAAAATAAGTGCTCAGTATTTGTGAGTTATTATTATTATCATGATGGCCTTATTATAGTCAATATATGAGAATGACAATGCTGGGTATGTTTCATAGAATTCACATTTTGTATGGCTGCAGCTTTCATGATGGAATGATAGTGACAGGCTCCACGTTGCCTCCTAATGCATATTCCCGGTCATGATGTTGCTTCTCACAGTCCTTTGAATATAATACAATTCCCTTCACAGTCTAAGGGAGATTTGCAGGATGGTTGGTATCAATGTGGTGATCAGTACAGGGGCCACAGGAGACACGGCTTGAAAACTCGGTCCTTTTTCCAGTGGTCTGCCTCCAACCCATGCTGGAGACCGGGGATTAGATCCTTTCAATGGCACTTTTATCACTCAGATCTTTTATCCAAATTGTCACAGGGGGATGTGCCTTTGCACTTCTTTGGAAAAGTCACCTATGTCCTGCCTGCTGTCATCAGTATATGACATCAGTGATTCTAGAAAATACTTCCCATTCTGCATGCCAGAATCACTTGGAGAAGTTTAATATATATATTTAATAATATATTTATTGTCCAGGCGCAGTGGCTCATGCCTGTAATCCCAGCACTTTGGGATACCCAAGTGGGCAGATCACTCGAGATCAGGAGTTCGAGACCAGCTGATAAGTTTTGTTGTTTAATAAAACACAGAAGTGACATAGAAAGCTTTGGCTGTATGTGGGTTTTGTTTTGTTAGTACAACTGATGGCATGTGGGCTTTGCCCAGCCCTGTGTATTTTCCCCACATTTTGTAAGCTACTATTCAAAGGCAGTGATTCTTAACATCTGGGTCATTGCACATTTGACCTAAAGAGTGTCATTTATGAAAGATCCACTGTCATAAATGAGGGTGGATTTGAGGTTATCCCTTCTAATGAAATCACTCTCCCTCACTTGCATTCTCTAATGCTTTCTTGCATGGAGAGGAGAGGCACTTCTATTGCTGTGCATAAACTGGCATTCTGTTTAATCTCTACAGCAGTCTAGGGAGTGAGTGCCACTGATAGTGCATTTAAAAAGGTGGTTGAAATATTGCTTTGCTTACCAGAAAAAATTCAGGGGTGGGGGGCTATTTTTAGCTCGTCCTGACCACGTATGCTCACATGATCGTGCAGTACCTACCGAGTAGGGTACAGCAAGACCCTGCTCTAGTCTCCAGCAGGCCAACGGCATGTTCCCCTATGAGCCAGAATGACTGTCTCACCTTTCAAGCTAGAACCCCTCACTGGCACAGGTCCTCCTTCATCCCACAATCGACCTCTCCCTAATGCCCCTGTGCCTTTTCCTCTCTGCCTGCTCAACTGGGATGGCCTCAGCCTCGGACTTACAGGAGGTTTAGAAGAAATAAAGACATGAAACAATACAAGAATAGTAGATTCCTTTGATATTATCCTCCGTTTTCCACCCACCCCCATGAACATACCCCTTTAGCATCAATGATCCCAGAAGCAGTTGGTAGGAAGTGAAATTAAAATAGAAATACCACAAAGAGAAGACAGCCTATGACCAAAAACCACGCTCCCTGGAAGTAGCACATTAGCTCATTCATCCAAATGTGGGGAAAATACACAGGGCTGGGCAAAGCCCACATGCCATTAGTTATACTAACAAAACAAAACCCACATGCAGGCAAAGCTTTCTATGTCACTTCTGTATTTTATTAAACAACAAAACCTATCAGTCATGTAACAGGCACTGTTTTTTGTACAGAGACCAACTGAATTCTAAGAGCTGCTCAGCTGTATGGCAACATTTAGGTCTTTCTACCCACACCGGCCATGTTTCTATTTCCCTCTCCACATATTCCTGATCTGCAGCACATGCTTATTTGCTGTATTGTCTGTAAAAATGTGTACGCTCTCGCAGAGCAGAATGCAATTCATCTGAAATAGAAATACGAACACTTTATAAACTAGGAAAATGAAAAAAACACGGGGGAGTGATGTATATTTTGATGACTACCAAAACTGGTGATACTGATGAGTTTTCTGCCACATGGTAGCAAAACTCTCTAAGGTGCCTATGCACATATTCAAAATTTCCAGACCACTTTTTCACTTATCACAAACTTCCTCTCGGGTATTTTTACTCTAGGACAGATACTATCACCTTAAAAAAGCAACATCCAGAACTGCACCTATTACTAAAATATCTACAGAGTATTTAAATAACAGATAAACCAGGTATGGGAGAAAGAAGAAAATTAAGCAGTTATTCTAGAATTTCTCTTCTTCCCAGTGTTGCCAGCCTCTGTCAGGAAAAAGGAGTTAACGTTCATAAAAACCTGAGCTACTAAGGTTATGCAAAATCAACGTGTATGGGGAGAAATAGCAAGGATGTTTCCTCTGTGTTTATCTTATAATTTATTATCCTCCTGAAACAAATGTGCAGATGACACTCATTTGTTCCTGACATAATGTGGTAGGTGGTAAAGTTCTTCAAAACTTGTGTAAGCTGCTTTTTAGTATTACTACCAATTCATGAAGTAGCAATAGCAAATTATCTTTACCCACATGAAAGTCCCAGTCTCTCATGTACTTTGTAATCTTAATTACAATAACTTTGTAATCTTATTTACGATAACTTTGTAATTTTTGTATTCTCTAGTAGGAAGTGCTAGAACAATGTAAAAGTTTGAATGATTACATAATCCTTACATTTGTTGCCTGAAAAAAAAGTCTCCTGTTGGCTATAAAATAGGCTTACTTTTTTTCTGCAGGTGCTTACCCTTTAGGGTGAGAGTGGAGTGTTAGAATGGAATCCACAGGTAATATTAAAAAGTCCCTTCCCCTAATGCTCCAGATCTAGTCCAGACAAAGTCATTATTAAAAATTTCACACCTGTTATCCTGTTTTGATTTGAAATTTGAAGAACAACTTTGCCTCTGGCTTCTGGGTAGGCACATGAAGTTAATCACTGCAACAACAAGAGAGAAGAATAAAGCAGAAAACGAAGAGGGACTCCCTGTGAATTAAGCATGGTGCCCCTGGCTATCCCGGAGGAAATCAATGTGACCACGGCCTCCCTTCTTCTTAAAGGGGTATCCTGTGAAACCCCGTCTCTACTAAACATACAAAAAAACTAGCCGGGCATGGTGGCGGGCGCCTGTAGTCCCAGCTACTCGGGAGGCTGAGGCAGGAGAATGGCGTGAACCCGGGAGGCGGAGCTTGCAGTGAGCCAAGATCGCGCCACTGCACTGCAGCCTGGGCGACAGAGCGAGCCTCCGTCTCAAAAAAAAAGGGGGAGGGGGGAAGGGTGGGTATCCTTTGCTGTGGGGAATGGGATTTTAAAAAAAAGGTTTACAATTTTATGAATAGAGAGATGATGTCCTAAGGAAGTATAAAATTGAGATATAAAAACAGCCTCATAGAAAAGTCTTTCTCTGAGAAACTATTTGCAAACTATGTATCCAACGAAGGACTAGTACCTAGAATATACGAGGAACTCAAAAAAATCACCAAAAGAAACCACAAATAATCCCACTAAAAAGTGGGCAAAGGGGCCGGGTGCGGTGGCTCACACCTGTAATCCCAGCACTTTGGGAGGCCAAGGCGGGCAGGTCACTTGAAGTCAGGAGTTCGAGACAAGCCTGGCCAATATGGCAAAACCGCGTCTCTAACAAAAATATAAAAAATTAGCCGGGTGTCTTGGCGCGGCACCTGTAATCCCAGCTACTTGGGAGGCTGAGGCGGGAGAATAGTTTGAACCGGGAGGTGGAGGTTGCAGTGAGCTGAGATCACACCACTGCACTCCAGCCTGAGAGACAGAGCGAGACTCCATCTCAAAAAAAAAAAAAAGAAAGAAAAACCAAGTGGGCAAAGGTGGCCAGGCGTGGTCGCTCACGCCTATAATCGTAGCACTTTGGGAGGCTTAGATGGGCAGATCACTTGCTGCCAAGGAGTTTGAGAACAGCCTGGCCAACATGGTGAAACCCCATCTCTACTTTACTTAATAATTTAAAATAAATGTATAAAAATAATAAAAAAATTTTAAAGTAAGTAAAGGATATGAATAGACGTTTCTCAAAAGAAGATATACGAATGTCCAACACACATGAAAAAAACGCTTAACACCACTAATTATTAGGGAACTGCAAATTAAAACCACAGTGAGATACCATACCACCTTACTCCTGCAAGAATAGCCATGATTAAAAAGTTAAAAAACAATAGATGTGGCGTGGATGTAGGGAAACAGGAATGCTTATACACTGCTAGTAGGAACGTAAATTACTACAATCTTGATGGAAAACAGTGTGAAGATTCTTTAAAGAACTAAAAGTAGATCTTTAAAGAGCTAAAAAGTGGATCTAACAGTTGATTCAGTAATCCCCACTGCTGGGTATCCCAAGGAAAAGAAGTCATTTATATGAAAAAGGCATTTGCATACATATGTTTATAGCAGCACAATTTGCAATTGCAAAGATACGGAACCAATCTAAGCACCCATTGACTAAAGAGCTGATAAAGAAAATGTGCCGTAAATACACCATGGAATACTATTCAGCCCTGAAAAAGAATGAAATAATGTCTTTTGCAGCAACTTGGATGGAGCTAGAGGCCATTATTCTAAATGAAGCAACACAAGAGTGGAAAACCGAAAACCTTATGTGCTCACTTATAAGTGGGAGCTAAGCTATGAGTACACAAAGGCATACAGAGTGATATAATGGACTTTAGAGACTCAGAAGGGGGAGGGTGGTGGGGGTTAGGGATAAAAAACTACATATTAGGTACAATGTACACTACTCAGGTGATTGGTGCACGAAAATTTCAGAATTCACTACTATAGAATTCATCCATGTAACAAAATCCAAGTGTACCCCAAAAGCTATTGAAATTTTTTAAAGGGAAAAAAATACCAATCTAATAATAAAAAAAAAGTAAGTAAAGTCTCCCTCTGGTCACTTTAATAGTGTGGCATGTTAGAAGGGAAGAGGGGAAACAAGCACAGATTCATCATTTCCAGACAAAAAGTGTGTCTAGTTTCTATTTGCGTGTTTAAAACATTTTTGTCTTCCAGGGTGTTCAATAAATCAATATGCTTGCTTAAATGGTTATAATAGAACTCACTAAAAAAAGAAATGTTTAATCATTTTAATAACGATTATTTTCACAGTGTGTATCATTTGAATACTTTTGTAAAAGTTACAAGATGAAGAAAATGACAGCTTGCTTTTAATTTTTTTTCTGCCTTTTATCCAGAAACACAAAATCCACGAATGACTTGTGAAGTTATTTCACATACTTTGTACTAATGATATATCTATTCAATAGCTATTCTAGTGTCCCCCAAACAAATCTATTCTATATACAAAACAGTTTCATCAGTTTTTCTATTTGAATTGTTTTCCTTTGGCCACACCCTATAACATAATTCATTGGCCAGCTTTTTTACACAAGTATACACATTTTACAGAATTTTTTTTTTTTTTTTTCCTGTCTCCCAGGCTGGAGTGCAATGGTGCGATCTCGGCTCACTGCAATCTCTGCCTCCTGGGTTCAAGCAATTCTCCTGCCTCAGCCTCCTGAGTTGCTGGGATTACAGACGTGCGCAGCCATGCCAGGTTAATTTTTGTATTTTTAATAGAGACGGGGATTCATCATGTTGGCCAGGCTGGTCTCCAACTCCTGACCTTAAGCGATCCCACCGCCTTGGCCTCCCAAAGTGCTGGGATTACAGGCATGAGCCACCGCGCCCAGCCACAGAATAGTTAAGGAAATATCTCATTTTCTATAACTAAGGGATTCACACTAAAGGATTTAATGGGCTGAAGCAGATCATGTAACAGACAACCGAACAGCCAGTAAGGGTCATTCTGAAGTGACTCTCTTAAATAAACACCCAGAACAAAGAGCCCAATACTAGGGAAGTGTTTATGCTTTTATGTGGTATGAGGAAAACTAGAAAGAAAGGATTCTTATTAGGAGAGTGAGCCCCTTCTACCATCTTGGGAAGTGATTTGTAAGACTGTTAAAACATGCTTTGACACACCTCATGACTACATGTAATGTGTACTTACAACTGATACGGATTAGAAAATGTCGTCACCTATAGCTGTCTTTATCTAGTTGATTATCATGGTATACAGTATTATAGAAATACAGAGGTGCCAACTCAGGTATGCAGTATACCTTTCTCTTTTCTTCAACATTGCTTACACATTTATTTAGGTGGTTCCACAAGATTTAATAACCAAGGTAGAAAATTCAATTGCAGTTGCAAATAACTCGAGACCATTTGACGAAGCTTAGATCTGCTGATAGTGATGTACATTTCACAAAATACTTTCAGTGAACTCCCATTTAATGTTCATTGCAACCCTGTGAACATTAAATGGGTACTAATATTATAATGTTCATTTTATATGAGTAAACTGAGTCTTCTAAAGACTAAGAAGATCAGGGGCAGAGACTATACCTGTGATGCTAGTGCTTTGGGGGGCTGAGGCAGGAGGATTGCTTGAGCAAGGAAGTTGAGGCTACAATGAGCCATGATAGCACCACTGCACTCCCACCAGGCAGCTTGGATGACAGAGAGTGACCTTGTCTCCAAAGAAATGAAACAAACAAAACAAAACAAAAAAAGACTAAACCCTGTTCACAGCTCACACAAGTAGCAAGAATTGAGATGTGAGCACAGTATCAGGCAATGGTAAAAAGCTCCATTTTGATGTCAGACATAACGTGGTTTTAACTGTTGGCTTTGCTTTGAGACCATAGGTGACACAACTGCTCTATGCTCAAGTTTCCTCTTGTACAAAAAAAGAAAAATAATAGTATACTTCAGAGTTGAATAATAATGTTTAAGAAACTTTCTACAAAGAGTAGATGAAACTTCTTTGACATACTTGGGGGCCTCAGGAGACCACACAGCACCATTCTATTGAGATGACTCCAAATAATTTTCACATGAATGGCTAGAGTGCAGAAATGTATAATTTATTAGGATTTAAATAAATCAGGGAGAAAAGTGCTTTAAAGTTATTGGTAGAAAATTTTCAGAAAATAAAGTTATAATTCTAAGAAACTAAGTTTCTACGTATAAAATTCTTCCTTCCCTATATTTAACATTTCAAAGCAAAATATGCTGAAAAACTCTTTAATAACATGCATTTTTTTAAGCATTCGATCACAGTAAAGGTTTTAAAAAACACACATGACATACTTCTGGAATCTTCACAGAGGAAAAAAAACACACGACATAATCCAATTTTATTTTTAGGGTGAAATACCTGTCTTAAAACATGTGCTGTGTGGCCAGCAGAATGTTATAATCATTCTCTTTTGTCTCAGCAATTTTCCTGATACAATTATCATATTGGAAATATTCCCTAATGCTACAAAGTTTGTCAAGAATATAAGACTTTTTCATTGAACCTCTTAGAACATGCCTAGTTTTCTCATGGGCTGTCAAAGAACAAAAAGTCCCCTCTTCTTCAAGGCCACTTACATCTTTTTCTTTTTTCAGATGACTATTACCATAACAACTACAAGTCAATAAACATTTCAAAGTTCTCCAAATAGCAAAAATTAGAAAGATTTGGAATGATCTAAGAAATCTGAACATGTAAAAAAACAACTCCCCAAACAGAACAATGACATGAACATCAGTTTTATTCACTGAGAATAATTCTTTTTAAAAATCTATGGCATAAACATAACTATAAACGAACACTGCTATTCTCAGCACTTTTTGTCTAGAAAATTCAGTGTTCTATATGAAAACATCATTAAATTAAAGCATGTAAACTTATTTATGTACAACATGATTTTTTTTAATGTGAAGGTTAAAAGGAAAAAGACACGAGAAATATTGAAAAACACAAAGAATCAAGGTAGAAATACTGCAAGATTATCATAATTCAATTTGTCACAGGGAAAACATTTAAGATAAAATTGAAAACAAAATAACACAGGTTATGATATAGCTAAATTATTGTGAATGTATCAAATTGGCTGGCTGTATATTGTGGAGGTCACAGAAAATTACTACTTTAAAATGTTCCCCCACAAATTAACATAAATAAGCTGTTCTCTGTGGTTTCCAATATGCTACCTAAAAACACAGTGTTGCTCCCCAAGGGAGTCTGGTTCCAATCCAAGGCAGATGAGAAAGATGCAGCCAGAATGGTAGCGTTTGACAGACACTAATAAAAAAGACCAGTGACATTCTACAGACTTGGCAATATTCCGTTTTATTAGAAGCAGTGGAGCACAGAGGTTAAGAACTTGAGCTCTGGGGTCAGACCTGTGTTCAAATGCTGACTCCACCACTACAGGTTGTGTGACCTCAGGAAGGCAAATTTATCTCTCTGAAACTGTTTTCAAAGCTGAATAAGGTGGTAAGAACACCTTCCTCAAAGGCTATGGTAAGCACAGAATGTAGGCAAACGACTCACTCCACTAATTGGGTCACAGTCTGCATTCAGTCCATGGGTTATTTCTTCAAAGTGAGTTTAAAATTATCAATCAGGTTAATTCAAAGTATTTGTTTGGTACCATGGTATTATAGTATTATAAGAAAGTCAGGTTTTATTGCTTAAGGAATTCCAAAAGAGAAGTACATAGACAAGGGGGTAGAAATACTGAAATGTGTAACTCATAACTCCATGATGAGTTCTGATTTCACTACTTTGCAGACTTAATGGTTTTCTCCTTTGCATTTCTGAATATATGGGAATATTCTTATGGACATGTCCCCAGTCTTTCTTTTCGCACTTTAGAAACTGGGAAAGGTCAGACATGTAAAGAGACAAGTGACACACTTGCTCAAGAGTAAGAAAAGTGGCAAAGGCAGTTAGTTATGTTTTATATAGGGCTTATCTATTTCTTATATTTCTTATAAACTTATAGGGATATGTTTGAAAAAGGTGAAATTCAGTGGCACGTTAGAATGTACACTTTTTTTTTAAGGTATCAAAATTGGTTCATTTTAAATTGTTGATGGCTAAGGTGAACTCTAAGTGCAAAATTTAATTCAAAGCCAAATAATCTCTTACTGATTTATAGCCCTTAAAGAGTTGTAGTTGTGGGCCAGGCACAGCGGCTCACGCCTGTAATCCCAGCACTTTGGGAGGCCGTGGCGGGTGGATCACGAGATCAGGAGTTGGAGACCAGCCTGGCCAATATGGTGAAACCCCGTCTCTACAAAAATACAAAAATCAGCCGGCGTGGTGGCACGTGCCTGTAGTCCCAGCTACACGGGAGGCTGAAGCAGGAGAATCGCTTGAACCTGCGAGGTGGAGGTTCCAGTGAGCTGAAATTGCGCCGCTGACTCCAGCCTGAGCCACAGAGCAAGACTCCATCTCAAAAAAAAAAAAAAAAAGAACTGTAGTTTTATGGACTTCACAGCTTTTTAAAAAATATACAAATAATTACTGCAGTGATTTGAATTGCATAAAATGTAGCACCAATATATCAATATTCCCATTCCCTTCCCAAGACAAGTAATGACAAAAATATAAAACCGTAGGCAAGTTTAAAAAGTCACTGAGAAGTTGTCTACTTTTAAAATTAAAAACTACAAAATACTCTTCAAGAAAAAACATCAAGTAAAAAAAAAAAGGAAAAACAGAAGTAGTAACATTTTATATTCAAAATAGTTTCTACAATGTCACGGCAAGGAAGAAAATGACTTTAAAATGCGCTCCATCATGCAACTCAATAGGCTAATTTTCCAAACTGTAATTTTGAAAGCCAAATAGTGGGAACCTGACAAGATTTTTATCTAATAGGATGAAAATATCAGGTGCATATTGGGTAGGTATTGTTTTGTAAACTTTCGTTTTGTATGTGTATACTGGGTTCCAATGCAAAATGTGTCTCATTTTGAGTTGCTGTGAAAAAAGATTCAGTCCCTGCTCCAAGACTAAATTTTGCCTTTTGGAGCCCCCTGCAGGCTCTAAATGTTAATAACGTAAATCCTAAAGTAAATAAATAGCCCTACTGTTGGAGGGTGGTTCAGAAATTACCATTCAATAATTTATGCAGGAATACATGTTTACATAGATAAATAGGCAGCGTTTGGTCTAAGAACTCAAACTGACTATGTGAGTAGTCTCAATCTTGAAGCGAAATTATCCTCAAGAAAAAATTAATTTGGCAAGGTCTGTATTAGGCCTTACTAATTAAATTTAAAATTAGAAGAAATATATCAATACCTCACAATAATAGAAGTCTGGAGGCAAACTAAGAAGTAAAACCGCAAGGACTTTAGGAAACTATTAATAAGACACTCATCTTTATAAGGTTTTTACAAAAGAGTGTTAACAATTTAATCAACAGAAACGGCTAAGTGCTGAAAAGGCTTGTTTCCGCCCCTATACTTGCCTTCAAAGAATAGAGTAAATTACAATTTTGAACAATCAAGTGCTAAACCTGAACTCCAACTCTACATATTATTTTAAGAACTAGTAGGTCACCACATCAAACTAGTAAAACTATGAAGTTGGCTGGGGGTGGTAGCTCAAGCCTGTAATCCCAGCACTTTGGGAGGTCAAGGTTAGAGGATCACTTAAGGTCAGGAGTTCAAGACTAGCGTGGCCAACACAGTGAAACCTTGTCTCTACCAAAAATACAAAAATTAGCCAAGATTGTGCCACTGCACTCCAATCTGGGCAACATAACAAGACTCTGTCTCAAAAACAACAAAAAACAAAAAATACCTCTATGTAGTGGTTAGAAAACTGAAGTGGAAGTGAGGTCAGAAATTCAGGCTTATCTTTATCTAAAACAAGCTAAGGGGTCTTCTTTCCTTGCTGCTCTTTCACAAAAGATAATTTAATATAAATGCAAAGACAAAGTAACAGCAATGTTAATCATGCTTATGTTAATGAACACCACCACCACCACAGTAAGAAATGCTTGCAGAAGCTTAAGAGTAGATGCAAACACAAATAACTCACAATCTTCAAACACTATTCTGACCTTGATTTCACCCTGTATCAAATTGCCTATCTTAGAATGCTGGAATGGTTTAGTTAACCTAAGGTCAACTGCAGAACAGGGAAGAGGCCAAATGGTAGATGATCCTGTTGAAAGGAGAGATCTTGGCAATAAAATCAATTTAGCATAAATGAAGGTGATTCATAATACAAGCAGTAGCAGTAGATTGCCTTTTTTTTTTTTTTTCTTTTCTGGGTCAGTTTTGGTTGGTCTTTCAAATTAGGTCTTTGAGACTAAAAATGAACATAAAATGAGCAGCTCTGCACAGCAAGGTAATATTGGTCCATTTAGTCTAAAGCAACCCAATCATCCAATATCCCCACATGTTGATAAACACAATTGTATCTATGTTTACAGTAACATATCTAGATCCAGATTTGATTGTATGCTGGGGCTTATGATTCAAAATTTATCTTTGGCTTTAGTACAAATTTACTTCAAAATCAGTAAAAATATCACATAAAATCATTAATTTCTGTTAATGAAAGCTCCATTTTAGTAAAACATTTGATTTATTCAATAGATGTAACTATGTTCAGAATTATGCCTCCTCCCTCCAAAAAAGTCCCAAAACTAATGTTTATTGTAAATATATTTAGGATTAATTATGATCTATTCAAAGCAAATGGTGACAAACAGCTTATTTGCTATTTACATAATATATAAAATAAATTTTATTTGAAAAGAATGAAAATAAACTTTACTCTCATTCTTTGAGTATTTTCTTGTATAAGCTGAAATTTAAAGAATGCTCCTTCTTAAACAATGCATAATCATTGGAAGGGGAATTTTATAATAGCATTTTCTAAAATGGTAACACAAAGTGATACACTTCCCTTCTCTTTCTCATCACCACCCAGTCCTTAGTACATAAGATCACTACCTACTCCTGTTTGTCCCTTACAAATCTTCGTCACATTCAGAACTGATTTATCTTTAAATCATCTCTTGTAGGTGTTTTTTCCCTTCTCCCTATTCTACTTAAGGAAAATGTCCCTCCTACAATTGGCAGGCATAATGAATATCCTCAAGACAACATTAAAATAATTGCTTTCATGAAACTGTTTTGTGCTTTTTATCTGGGATACCTAAGAACCATCCATGAACAAAATAATGTGGCTATCAAAGGTTACTTACAAGTAGCATTTTAATACCTTCTCTTTCACTCTCCAGGTTACTCTGTTGAGAAAGTTATCCTATTTAATATTTAATAGCCAGTGACTTCAAACCCAACTTCATATTGAATGACATTCTCTCGTTTATGAACACAACATAAAACACACATACATGGCCACTACTCACCCACTCTCACAAGCAAGCATACACACACATTTTCTTTCTTTCCAGAACAAGCCAGAATTACAGCTCTTTTGGTGATTGTTATAATTTTTGGAATGGTTCATAAATTTTCCAAATTCTTTTAAATTTGTATTACTTTCATCTTTTTTTCTTTTTTTTTCCAATTGTGAACCATTCCATATTGCATCTTTATTGCAAAAGTCAACATGCTTCTTAGAAATTCAGATTGTAATTGATAAAACAAACATTACATATATGAATTTAAATGTATAAACAGTTAGAAATTCAACAATATCTCCTATTATACTATTACACAAGATCACAATTTTGTAAAAACTATAATACAGGCATACTATACATCAAGAGGAACCACTATTCCTTTTCACATGATTTTTTTCTTTTTTGAAAAAAATGACTCATCACCAAGGACCCTTTTCACCTTAACAGGACTGCTTTCCAATTTATCATCTTAGCTGGTAACAATATTTCTTCAATGTTATACAATGAAATTGAGGGAAATTTTGCAATACTTGGGGTTACCTTTTTATCTTGGACAGTAATCCAGTAGTATATCAGGCTGACCTAATCAACTGGTGGCTATTATTGATACATATAAATGATGTCATACACATTAAGAGGAACAGAATTTGCCTTAGATGCTGTATGTTATTTCTGTAAATAAAGATGCCAAGAAAACATGTATGGCAGTTATTCACTTTTAAGTGAAATTCTAACAGCTGAAGATTCGATGGTGGAAGTAAAATATTCCAAAGGGGGCGGGGGATATATATAAACTATTTTACGCTAACCTTAAGTGTTCCAATATTATAATTAACTCACTTTAAATTCATCTTTGAGTCAAACATGTTTTAAAATTCTTTGAAAGCATACTTTTAAAGTATTTTTAGTCCTGTTTAAGGTGTACTGAAAACTTTTATAGAAAGGGCCTCAAATCTTACTGAAAAAACTGTTTTTCACTTTAACACATCTCTTTTTTATCCTCTGCCCCCAATACTAAAAAGTCAAATTTTCAACTTTTTACTGATAAGATGTTCATTTTGAGGTCAAAAAAATCATATGAAAAGGAATCTCATTCTGTTGAACTGTCAATCTACTGAAATTTTTCTTACAGTTCCATTTATTTACTGTAATTTTCAGTTTCCAAATACAAAAATACAACAATTCTTATTGAAATCTATACGCTGGTAGTTTTAGTACACAAAAAGAAAAAAAAAAAAAAAAACACCCAAACAAATTATTTACAAAATTATACAGTTTAAGAAAAAACTTTGTACAAAAAATATATAAATCCTTTGTTCCCTCTATCACGATTAAACTGTCAGGACTCAAAATATTCACCACAATGAATCTTTCAAAATATATACCGACTGAGCCACAGACATCAAGAAAAATTTCATTAGAGATGATGGAGGAGTAAGGAGCAAGATTGTGTACTCTAGGTACACCATTCTAATGTTTTCCTTCTTTTATAAGCTTATTTTACCTTCAGTGTTACTAGAAATATAACAATAACCTAGAAAGAGGAAGTCCTTATTATTATGAAAGAAAATTATATGAACTTAAAAAGGACCCTGGTTTGACACATCAGTCCAGGAAAACACGCAGAAGAATAAAGATTATCAGAACATGGGATTTAACTTCTTATAGCTAAGTAAATCTAGAATCCTGATGGTTTTAAGTTCTTGAGTGAATAGTTTCTATTTTGAGAAATAGTCTTTACCTCAGCAAACAAAATCTTTGACATAGTGGTCACCAAGAACCTTTTGGAGCCAACAGGAGGTTTCAATTTTTCATACCACACATATATAAAAACAAAGATGTGTATATCCTTGAAAAAGTGATGGCCTATGTACATTAATCATTTTATTTTCCCAGGGGTCAGTACAGTGTAGTGTTGCTCCTCTGCTTTTCCATCTAACATTCAGAACACAAGGACATAAATTTACATATATATTTTACTTAACAGATACTCTACTCTATACAGTGTACAGTAAAAATGCACACAGGAAACTCTACTGAGGGATGCATATGTTCATGGATAGCAACAAACTACAAAATTATGAAAAAATAAGGTCATCTGATCAAAGTCATATATGACTCCCATTTATTACTAGCATACTCAGCCCTCAACCCCCTCCCACCCACCTCCCACCCCCAGTCACCTCACTATCATGGTTTAAATTTAGGAAAAGAATTTCAGACGTTTTAAAACCCTTCTGTGTAACTATAACTGAACTGAAGCTTCAAAAGAGGGAGAAAAAAAAAAAAAGCTGGTGATTCTCTTCTCCCCAAAATCCTTTCATCATTCTCATCAAAACATCACTTATTTATCCAGGTACTGGTTTGAACCTTTTATTGGAGACTGCCTGCGGTTGCCCAAATGAACCACTTATATCAATGATGACGTAAGTCAGGCCTATTAATAGAAAGGCAAGAGGAAGAAAAGGGGGATGAGAAAGGGGCAATAGGTGAAAGCCTTTTACATTCTGAGTTATAAAAATTTTTAAAAAGACCAGCTGAACCAGCGCTCACTAAATATCAAAGCAAACTAAGAATCAGTAGCTGGAAAAGTCCAGGAGTTCATATGACAAGAGAATGGAAATACTATAGAGCTAGCTACCACTGCTGTAGCATTTAAGAACACACAGTTTGTTGTGATTTTCACTGAAATAGTACTACCACACATAAAAACCATGAAAAACAAATTTAGACTGAATACAAATTGGGCTCCTCCAAAGTAAAAAAAAAAAAAATTAAAATAAACATATTTTTCTTCCAAGACCACTCTTGAAAGCAAAAGGGTATTTTAATTACAAATATTTCCTACTGTCTGATGACCCATCCATAATAACTGAGAGTTAAAAGATTACAGGTGATTTTGACATTTAATTAAACTTTATCAGTAGATTATAATCCAAAATAAAATTTCTGAACACCCTGTCATTTACATCATAATCCAACACCAATAGCAACAAAAAAAAGGTGGTGTGGAAAATAAGGCTCTAGAGATTATCCATGTCATTGCTGTGGATCTTCACAACTGTGTAAAAGTCACTAGGCCTTTGGTGCTTTAATATCATGTACAGTTATGAGATGTGTTTAAATAGCAAACTTGCTGTTCTTGAACCTACTGTGTTGAAAAGAAAAATAAAAAAAATTTTTTTGGCTCATTGACTTCTTTTAAATAATTTTTAAAAGTTGTTCTTCTAAACAATATTCCTAAAAATTATACAGCTAGCATCAGATTTCATCTTCGCCATGAGCGAGACTCATATTCATCTTCATCTTCATCGTCATCATCAGGCAAAAACAAATCTGAGGTTTCTGTTTCCTGAAGAAAGAGAGGTTAAAATCTGTTTAGTGGCACAAGAATGGTAAGTAAAATGCTTTTTACGCCAAAGGACAAACAGAGTAGTATATAAAGCCCAGGCTAGATTTCATAAGGGATGCATGCAGGAGTATCTTTCAGGGCAAAAAAAAAAAAAAAAAACCCCAAAATATTTTTGTAAATGAATATAAATTCTTCTCCCCTGCTAATTTTGCTACTTTTAATAGGAGATTTCTACTCTAACATCATCAGGAAAATAATGTGGACATTTAGTACAGAAAATTAAAGACTATGAGATACATTTCTGATAAATTAAAATTAATTTTATTCTATTAAAAATTAGGAAAATGGGCCGCCGCGGGCATCTGACAAAACACACCAAGTTTGTGCGGGACACGATTCGGGATGGGTGCGGCTTTGCCCCATACGAGCGGCGTGCCATGGAGTTACTGAAGGTCTCCAAGGACAAACGGGCCCTCAAATGTATCAAGAAAAGGGTGGGGACACACATCCGCGCCAAGAGGAAGCGGGAGGAGCTGAGCAACGTATTGGCCGCCCTGAGGAAAGCTGCTGCCAAGAAAGACTGAGCCCCCTCCCCTGCCCTCTCCCTGAAATAAAGAACAGCTTGACAGAAAAAAAAAAAAGAATTAGGAAAATAAATGACCAAACACCTAAATCTTTGTTTTTATATCCATCCAATCGTTTGTGAGAGGTGAATATACTAGCTTCCCCATGACACTGATATTCCAAATCTTACATAAAAATCTAAAATCTTAGACAAAGTAGATGTATCTGCAAACACTACCCAAATATCATGACTTTTTTTTTTTCTTTTAATCTGGGGAAATTTCTGCTTTTGCTGTGTAAAATTACCCATATAGTGAGAAGACACTTGATCAAACTATAAATGCTAGGCATCTTTTAAAACCAAGATTGTCATATAAATCAGGAAAACCTCGCAATGTAGCCTAAGTGTTCACTAAATAAACTAATGATAAATAACAGAAGTAAAAAAGCAAAATAAATTCTCATATATTTTAAGAAGTTGATTATTCAGTACTTTTGTTATTGAGGTCTTCAGTTTTCCAATTCTTTCCTCTATGTTCAATTTCTGCACACTCATTTTAACTAATTGTACACAGAAGGAAAATAAGAAACTCAAATCTATTACTATGGAACTTGAATTAAAAAAAGAGAAACCAACCAATTAAAGCTTAATTTGTTTATGTAATCTCTGACTTTATTCATCAGAATAAAAATTTCTAAAGCCCAAATAAATCCAATATAAATGTAAATAAAAAAGAACAGTCTTTCCTATACCAGAAGAAAATAATCCCCAAGACAGCTTTTTATGTCTCTAGACCTGTTTTAATTCTCTAATAAACATCTAAACTGGTCTTAACCCAGTATTTATTTTTAAATTTATACTATTTAATATCATAAAAAATACACAATTGAAAAGTGATCTAATTCAACTCTTATTTCCAACCATTAAATTTACCTCCTCCTTGACTTCTTCTTCTTCAGTCTCAGTGGATATAGATGGTACCTTGGGCTTGTGCCATGATATCTGTAGCCGACGGTCTTTAAATTTTGGCCCTTGGTTTGCAGCCTAAAATATATATTAGAAGAACATACAAGTTTGCACTCCAATTACTAATGATTTTTGCAAATTCTGTGTTATTTAAAAAGTATAATATAGGGCAGGGGAGAAATCTGTTAAGGTGGCTCTACAATCTCCAATGAGAGCTAAAACACAAAATAAAGTCCCTTTTAATTAGAGCAACTATATATTCTGGTTTGCCTAGGATAACCCATGGTTTATATCTGTGTTAGGTACATGTTAGCATCTGTCTTGGTTGAAGTAATACTTTTTTTTCTAAGTACAGTTGCTCTACTTACAGAAGTCATGATGAGGACAAGAAATATTCTTAATACATGTATTGACTTTTGGCTTTGATATCTACATACATAGACTCAAACCTTAGAAATAAGTAATTTTTTTAAAGGTGAATCATCTGCTTATTCATCTCACTGAATCTCTTACAGCCCCACCTATGTTTGATAAAGTTCTTCCTATTTCCAATTCTGAAATGCTATACATTAATAAGCACCTCCCAGCTCATCTATGCATTCAGTAAACATTAAATACACCTAATAATATCCTAACTCATAAAACTGCTCCGTTTCAAATGTGTTACTTGGTACTAATTTTTAAACATTTTTTTCTCCCCAGCAAATTCCAATAAGGGAAAGCAAATTTTAAAGACAAAGCAACACAGACAAGGGAACAGGGATCCAAAGTTTCAAAAAAGTAAAAGCTTAGCCATCCCTAAAGCTTTCCTATCAAAGGTCCTCATTTATAGAACTGAGGGTTCTGAAAAACATAACAGAAGAGACTCTTTTTTATTTGGACTTTCATTCTAATCTATCTAGCAAAAATCATTGTTAAACCTCTTGAAGCATTTGCCAAATGTTTCCATAAAATACTTGGAGCATAGCATGGTGTGAATGTACATTAGGGCAGACTCATAAATCCATTACTGCCTGCACAGACTTCATCCTGTGTTCTAAGAGAAAAATTCCCACCATTCCTTGCAGGGTCTAAATGCTTATAACCTAACACAAAACATTATGACTCATGGGACATACCAAACTGATGTATCAAAATAGCCCTACCAAATATATATATATGTACCTTTTCTTTTCTTTTTGAGACAGAGTCTTGCTCTGATTCCCAGGCTGGAATGCAGTGGGAAGATCACACTCACTGCAGCCTTGACTCCCTGAGTCCACGTGATCCTCCCACTTCAGCCTCCCAAGTAGCTGAGACCACAGGCATGCATCACCTCACCTGGCTAATTTTTTTAGTTTTATAGACGGGGTCTCCCTATGTTGCCCAGGCGGGTCTCAAACTCTTAGGCTCAAGCAATTCTCCCACCTCAGCCTCCCAAAGTGTTGCGATTACAGGCATGAGCCACAGCACCTGGTCTATATTTACCATCTTTTAAAAATCAGGTAATGTATGTAATAGAGATCCTTTACCCTTCCTCTATCCTTTAACACACAGCTCAATTACAGAGAGGCTTTCCCTGCTTGTTTTGTTCATTTCTATATTATTTGAATTTCTAAATAAAAATATATTACTTTTATAATCAGAAAAAGTAATAAAGATTTTTAAATCTGTAATAACCGTGTTGCTCTCCAAAGAGGATAAGAGCTCTGTCCTCCAAAAGGAATAAGGCATTAAATGTATTGCATACACATTATTAAAGGAAGAACCAGAAATGTATATGCAGTCTGAAATTAAGAAAAATTTCTACTAACTTAACAAATCAAATCAGCAATTAGAATAAAGATATGACGCTACCAAGTTAAGAATTCTCTGGCCGGGCGCGGTGGCTCAAGCCTGTAATCCCAGCACTTTGGGAGGCCGAGACGGGCGGATCACGAGGTCAGGAGATCGAGACCATCCTGGCTGACACGGTGAAACCCCGTCTCTACTAAAAAAATACAAAAAACTAGCCGGGCGAGGTGGCGGGCGCCTGTAGTCCCAGCTACTCGGGAGGCTGAGGCAGGAGAATGGCGTGAACCCGGGAGGCGGAGCTTGCAGTGAGCTGAGATCCGGCCACTGCACTCCAGCCTGGGCGACAGAGCGAGACTCCGTCTCAAAAAAAAAAAAAAAAAAAAGAATTCTCATACACAAATGGTGAGAATCTCAAACTGATTCTAAACTGGTAAGAATCTAAAACTGATGGGGTTCACTCCGCAATTCCACATACAGTCATCACTTGGTGTTTCTGGGGGACTGGTTCCAGGGCTCTCTGTGAATACCAAAATCCATGAATGCTCAAGTCATTTACATAAAATAGTGTAGTATTAGCATATAACCTACACACATTCTCCCATATACTTTGAATCCTCTCTAGATTACTTATAATACCTAATACAATGTAAATGCTATGTAAATAGTTGTTATACTATATTGTTTAGGGAATAATGACAAAAAGTGTACATGCTCAGTACAGATGCAACCATTCATTTTTTTCCTAATATTTTTGATCCAAAATTGGTTTAATCCATGGAGGTGAAACCCACACATATGAAGGTCCAACTGTATATCCAAGAGAAATGTGTGTACATGTGTAGTTAAAAACATGTATAAGATAGCAACACTGCTTACAAAAGCCACAAAGTAGAAATAACCCAAATATCCATCAATAAGAGGATGAGGCTGGGCACGGCAGCTGGCACCTGTAACCCTAACACTTTGGGAGGCCGAGGGAGGCGGATCACCTGAGGTCAGGGGTTCAAGACCAGCCTGGCCAACATGGAGAAACCCCACCTCTACTAAAAATACAAAAATTAGCCAGGTATAGGGGTGCATGCCCATAATCCCAGCTACTCATGAGGCTGAGGCAGGAGAATCGCTTGAACCCAGGAGGCAGAGGTTGCCGTGAGCCGAGATCGCGCCACTGCGATCCAGCCTGGGCAACAGAGTGAGACTCCATCTCAAAAAAAAAAGAGGATGAAAAATAAACTGTGGTATATTGATGCAACTATTATATAGTAATAAAAATGGCAAGTTAATGTTACATGTAAAAACATGAATGAGTCTCACAAACATTAAACAGAAGAAGCCAAGCACAAAAGAATACACACTGTGTGATTCCATTTATATAACATTTTAAAAACAAGCAGAATACTACTGTAATATTTAGGAATGCTCATTTAGGTGATAAAACTACGGTCAATTCTCATTACGTGCAGTAGTTATGTTCTAAAAAGTTGATGCAAACATTTAATTGGCAAATACTGAGCCACTAATCATAGGGGAAATAGAATTAGATTCTTACGAGCCTCTAGAGCAACCTTGTCCAACCTGAGGCCCACGGGCCACATATGGCCCAGGATGGCTTTGAATGCAGCCCAACACAAATTTCGTAAACTTTCTTAAAACACTATGAGATTTTTACTTTTTTCCGCTCATCAGTTATCATTAGTGTTAGTGTATTTTATGTGTGACCCAAGACAATTCTTGTTCTTCCAATGTGGCCCAGGGAAGCCAAAAGACTGGACACCCCTGCCTTAGAGGGTCACAACATTTTTGTCAGCTTATCAACACATACTTTGGTTTTATGTGTTTCTGTTGACAGACATCTTATTTAATATGTATTACTGATTCATTAACATTGAACTCATGGCCAAAAGCACTGACTTATGCCTGAACAAAGCTTAACTAACACATGTATCTTTGTAAGGCACATCACAGCCTTGCACTTAGGAACACTAGACAGGACTTTAGAACTACATTCAGGGGCCATTTAAAATAAAACAGTGTAATCACCAAGAAAACAAAAAAAATTGAGAAAAATGTGGCACTAAATAGACTGCAAAGGCTGGGCATGATGGCTCATGCCTGTCGTCCTAGCACTTTAGGAGGTTGATGTCAGGAGTTTGAGACCAGCCTGGCCAACATGTGAAACCTCGTCTCTGCTAAAAAATACAAAAATTAGTGTGGTGGTGGGCGCCTGTAATCCCAGCTACTAGGGAGGCTGAGGCAGGAGAATCACTTGAACCCGGGAGACGAAGGTTGCAGTGAGCCAAGACCGCGCCACTGCACTCCAGCCTGGGAGACAGAGCGACATTCTTTCTCAAAAATAAAAAATAAATGAATAATAAAATAAATAGACTGCAAAAGGGGCATTTGTTTACAGTATAAAAGCTTAAACAAGAAGGCATAGCGCCACCTTATTTCTATCTCAGCTGAAAACAGGCACATGAGGGGACTGGCAACTGTGTGTGTGTCTGAGAACGACCACGAAAGCAGAAGTATTGATTTTGGGGTTACAAATAAATTTCAGCGAGTAGATGAACTGGCAAATATGGAATCTGAAAATAATAAGGATTGACTGTATAAAGAAAGCAAGGTGTTCTTCATAAAGTGAGGCTAACGGTTACTGCTCTGAGAAGGAGAGAAGGTAGATAGAGGCTGGGAGAAGCAACAAAGGGGATTGGGGTATTGGAAATGTTCTATTTCTTGACCTGAGGAATAAGTATATTAGGTATTTGTCTTCTGATAAATCACTGAACTGTATGTTTATGATCAGTTTAGTTGGTTTTTATAAACTTTTTTAGGTGACTATAGGTATAACCTTTAAAAATTTTAAGGAAATAGGCTGGCTGCGGTGGCTTATGCCTATAATCCCAGCCCTTTGAGGCTGAGGCAGGTGGATCACCTGAGTTCAGGAGTTTGAGACCAGCCTGGCCAACATGGTGAAACCTCATCTCTACTAAAAACACAAAAATTAGCCGGGCGTGGTGGCGCATGCCTATAATCCCAGCTACTCGGGAGGCAAAGACAGGAGAATCCCTGAACCTGGGAGGTGGAAGATGCAGAGGGTTGAGATTGCACCACTGCACTCCGGCCTGGGTGACACGTGACTTGAGACTCTGACTCCAAAAAAAAAAAAAAAAAAAATTAAAGAAATATCAGATAGCTAAGATTTTTATGTGAAAAAGGCAAGGTTTGGAACACAGCCCTGTATTTATAATATGATCACATTTTGGTAAATGTTTTTAAAGTAAGAAGCTTTATATATGTATTCTTACATACGTAGTATTTTTCTATAAAGATACCTAAGAATAGTGACTATCTTTTAAGAATGGACAAAGATGAATAAAAGGGAGATTTTAGTTTTATTAGTCATACTTTTTTTTTTTTTTTGGGGAGACAGAATCTTGCTCCATTGCCCAGGCTGGAGTGCAGTGGCGCAATCTGGGTTCACTCCAACCTCCACCTCCCGGGCTCAAGCAATTCTCATGCCTCAGCCTCCCGAGTAGCTGTGACCACAGGCAGATGCCACCACATCCGGCTAATTTTTATATTTTTTGTAGAGACAGGGTTTTGCCATGTTGTTCAAGCTGGTCTCGAACTCCTGAGGTAATGTGATCCACCTGCCTCGGCCTCCCAAAGTGCTGTGATTATAGGCATGAGCCACCATACCCAGCCCTAGTCATCCTTTTAACCATTTGCATATATTATATTTTTATAAGGTTTTTTTTTTTTTTTTTTTTTTTTTTTTGAGACAGAGTCTCGCTCTGTCTCCCAGGCTAGAGTGCAGTGGCACCATCTCGGCTCACTACAACTTCCACCTCCCAGGTTTAAGGGATTCTCCTGCCTCAGCCTCCTGAGTAGCTGGGACTACAGGCGCATGCCACCATGCCTGGCTAATTTTTTGTATTCTTAGTAGAGACGGGGCTTCACTGTGTTAGCCAGGATGGTCTCAATCTCCTGACCTCATGATCTACCCACCTCGGCCTCCCAAAGTGCTGGGATTACAGGCACGAGCCACCGCACCCAGCCCTAAAAAGTACTTTTTAAAAAAAATCTAGGATTAATCTCTTAACATATCTGTTACTTATTAAAGTACCTAATTGTTCTACACATACACATATATTCTCTCATATACACATCTAAATATGGTTTAAAATGATAAAATATTGGGAAAAAATGGGATGTCCATCAATATAGGGCAGTTCAAATGTAGTACGATACATCTATGCGATGAAATACCACGCAGTCATTAAAAAGAATGAAGCAACACCACATGCACTAGCATAGAACAATCTAGCATATATGAAGTAAAAAGTACATATGGCAAAAGGGTGTAATATAACATGAAGTAAATATATATGAAGTAAAAAGTACATATGGCAAAAGGGTGTTGTATAACATGCTACCATTTTTATAAAAGAGAGAACAAATGATATACATATATAGAGAGAGTATCTTTAAGCAGATATATGAGAAACTGGTAACAATAATTGTCTACAGGGAGTGAAATTGAGTGACTGGAGGTAGAAGGGAATCTTATTTTTCATTGTATACACTTTTACTCCTTTTTCATTTTGTTTATGTGTGTTGGCCAAGGAAATAATTCAAATAAAAATATATATAAGTGAATATGAGATCAACTATATATACCATAAATTAAAAATTATATGCATATTAGGGTTCTTGGTAGAAGCTGCTCTAAGAGAAATTCATGTAGTCCAGCCATTTTCCCAGATTAGAAATTGACGCCCAATCTATGCTAGTCATCATATATCAATCAACTGACTGGCAGATAAAAAAACAAACTTCAAGTCTATATAAGGGAGAGCAAACAGGTACTCTCATCCAATATCACTACAAGTATAAATTAGTACAACAGTCTGAAGGGTTATTTGGCGAGCTGTACCAAAATTTCAATGCCTGCCTTTGATCCAGTTATCTCCTTCCTAGGAATCTACCTAAAGCAGTGGTTCTCAATTGGAGACATCACTCTAGCAGGTATTTTGGTAGTCACAGTGACTGAGACGCACTTATTGGCAATTAATAGGTGGTAGCCAGGGGTGCCAGAAGTTTTACAATGTGCAGCACTGTCCCACATAATGAAAAATTATCGGCCAAGCATGGTGGCTCACGCCTGTGATCCCAACACTTAGGGAGGCTGAGGCGGGCGGATCACGAGGTCAGGAGATAGAGATCATCCTGGCTAACACAGTGAAACCCTGTCTCTACTAAATATACAAAAAATTAGCCAGGGGGTGGTGGCGGGCAACTGTAGTCCCAGCTACTCAGGAGGGTGAGGCAGGAGAATGGCGTGAACCCGGGAGGCGGAGGTTGCAGTGAGCCGAGATCATGCCACTGCACTCAGCCTGGGTGACAGAGCAAGACTCCGTCTCAAAAAAAAAAAAAAAGAAAGAAAAATTATCCCAGTAAATATGCCAAATCTAACACGATGTATATAACATTGTTCATAATAGTGAAATAGTAAACAACCTACCTAATTCATCAATAGGGAGTTGTACATAAAGATTATGGCATATTCTTACAATAGAATGCCTTTAAATAAGACAAATGTATACCTATATTCATAAACATAAACAATTCTCCATGATACACTACGGATGAAAAAACAAACTCCAAAACAGCATAGGTAGTATGTATACGTATGACAGATACAGGTGCTAGAAAGATGTTCATAAAAATGTAATTGATAAGATTTCAAATTCGTTGTGCCTTCTCCTTTATAATCTGTATTGTTTGAATGTTTTAAAAGCATTATCTTTGTAATGAAATTTTCAAAATTCAGAGAAAAAAATTAAGGCAGTTTAGAGTTTCAATGTCTTTGTGGGTCATAGAATTACTATTGCCATATTTCACTCCTAGAACTAGCTACGAAAATTATATTTTCACCTGAAGAATCCTGATCACAGTAAAGCGTGCAGAAAAGGTAAACTCCTGATCACTTGTGACAGATAACAACAGTAAATGGTCATGGCTCACAAATCACCTATATTATCTTTTAATTTTTAAGTTGTTTTGTAAAGATAGGGTCTCACTATGATGCCCAGGTTGGTGTTGAACTTCTGGGCTCAAGCAATCCTCCCACCTCAGCCTCCCAAAGTGCTGGGATTACAGGCAGGTGCCACCACGCCAGGCCTACATTACTCTTTTAACAAGGTCTGAGGAAGGGCAATCAATGAAGCACTATCTAAAAAACTTTCTCCACATGTTAAATACAAAGAAAAGGCTAATTTTTGTTGTGGAAAGCACAAAAGAAAACTATTTGCCTAACTATAAGGTATCATTTCCATGTACAGTAACATTCTCAAGTATATTTTTCATATACTTGGAAGGTGGGGGAAAATCCCTGTCTAGAGAGGCTGTGGGGAAAAGCTAACTATGTGCGAAGTCTTTAGTAATTACAGCAGAAATACTCAGTTGCCTTATATGAAGTTTCAGGAATGGCAGGAGTGAGAAATTAGAGGTTTTATCCAGTAAGAATATAAAAATTATAACAAATTATATAAATATTGTGGGAGCACAGGTTCTAAACAGTACTTTAGAGATAAACCTCTTTCTTAACACTCAAAGTGACTTCTGGCTAAAGATGGGGAACTGACCATCTGTGGTATGCAATTTCATACCCTTCCCCAGACCCCCACTGAAATGACAGTAGAATAATTTATTTTTTTAAGGTATAAATTTGTAAGAAAAAAATAAAACACAACAAGGTAAAAAAAAAATGGAGCGGTGGGAAGCAGAAAGACTAATGGGAAGTCAATATATAATGCTTAAAATTTAAAAATCAAGAAGTAACAGTAAAAACAGGAATTTAAAAAAAGAGAAAAAAACTGCCCAGGTGCAGTGGCTCACGCCTGTAATCCCAACACTTTGGGAGGTCAAGGCAAGAGGAAAAAAGCCTAATAAAAGGCAACATGGTAGGATAGAAGAGAAATATGTAAATCTGAGCAGCTGAATTTCTGAATTGATCAATCCTAAAACCTAACTTTAGACTTCTTCAAAAGAAGGAAAAATTCAAAATTCTTAGTTAAATGAGCCATACTACTTGAAAAATATCAAAGTACAGTCTATATATTCCAAATATTTAGAAAAAATAACTTTTCCTTTTGTATCTAGCCGAACCTCCCTTCAACAGGGATGAAGGAATGTACTTTAGTTTTTGTCCCATCTGTGCCCTTGGCAAGGCTGTTAAAATTTTCAACTTCTGAATTAAACTTCAATTATAAATATTTAACATTAACTTCATTAAGATATTAAAAATCTTAAGATTTCTGTGAAAAAAAAGATATATAAATAAAGATTCTTCTGTTAAACAGTTCTTTCTGGGCCAGGCACAGTGGCTCATGCTTGTAATCCTCACACTTTGGGAGGCTGAGGCAGTGGATCGCCTGAGGTCAGTAGTTTCAGACCAGGTTGGCCAACATGGTGAAACCCGTCTCTACTAAAAAATACAAAAAAAATTAGCCAGGAGGTATACACGCCTGTAATCCCAACTACTCTAGAGACTGAGGCAGGTGAATCACTTGAACCCAGGAGGCGGAGATTGCAGGGAGTCGAGATCACACCACTGCACTCCAACCTGGGCGACAGAGCAAGACTTCCTCTCAAAAAAAAAAAAAAAAAAAAAAAACAAACAACTAGAAAGTTCTTTCTGGATTCGCTGATTTTGATCTTTAAAATATATAAAATTAGGCCGGGCGCGGTGGCTCAAGCCTGTAATCCCAGCACTTTGGGAGGCCGAGACAGGCGGATCACGAGGTCAGGAGATCGAGACCATCCTGGCTAACATGGTGAAATCCCGTCTCCACTAAAAAAAATACAAAAAAACTAGCCGGGCGAGGTGGCAGGCGTCTGTAGTCCCAGTTACTCGGGAGGCTGAGGCAGGAGAATGGCGTAAACCTGGGAGGCGGAGCTTGCAGTGAGCTGAGATCCGGCCACTGCACTCCAGCCTGGGCGACAGAGCGAGACTTCGTCTCAAAAAAAAAAAAAAAAAAATATATATATATATATATATATATATAAAATTATATTTATATATTTCAATTAATTATGTTTAACTTAAATATTTTATATATAAAGTAATATAATAACATACTAGGGTCTGCATACTACAGCCCTCAGGATAAATGTAGCCCAGCACCCTGTTTTTAATGACCTAGGAGCTAAGAATGGTTTTTACATTTTTGAAAAGGTTATTAAAAGAAAAAAATGTTCATCCACTGAAGTACAAAGAAGAAAAAAAAAGAAAAAGAACTAGAAAGGAAAGAGGAAGAGAGGGAAGAGCAGGTGAAAAAGAGAAGACAATGTATTTACTATCTAGTCCTTCAGAGAAGAAGTGTGCTGATCTCTGATACATATTATTAATATATTTATATATTAATATATGTTTTTATGCTGTTATATATATAACCTGCAGTATAAATTAAATATTCGATGTATTTTAAATTTGTATATGCTTTAATCTATATATACCTTTCATGTATGTACCTGGGACCAAAAAGATCAAGATCAACCAATATCCTCAAATTTGGTTTTAAAATACACAACATAAAACACTGATGCTTCATCCCAAAAGTGAATGTGAAGTAAAAAGTCTGATTTTAAAAGTAGTTTGCATTGGCCGGGCACAGTGGCTCATACCTGTAATCCCAGCACTTTGGGAGGCCAAGGCGGCCAGCGGGCGGATCACTGGAGGCTAGGAGTTTGAGACCAGCCTGGCCAACATGGCAAAACCCCATCTCTAGTAAAAATATAGAAAAATTAGCTAGGTGTGGTCATGCATGCCTATAGTCTCAGCTACTCAGGAGGCTGAGGCACGAGAATCGCTTGAACCCAGGAGGCAGTGGTTTGCAGTGAGCTAAGATTGTGCCACTACACTCCAGTCTGGGTGACAGATGGAGACTGTCACCAAAAAAAAAAAAAAAAAAGATAACTACCTATTTAAAAAAAAAAAAAAGGAGTATGTGTTCCTCAGGAACTATGGAAAATAGAGAAGTGCTAATACTACTACCACTAAAAATACAAAAATTAGCCCAGTGTGATGACTAATACCTGTAATCCCAGCTACTCAGGAGGCTAAGGCAGGAGAATCGCTTGAACCCAGGAGGTGGAGGTTGCAATAAGCCAAGATTGTGCCATTGCACTCCAGCCTGGGCAACAAGAGCAAAACTCTGTCTCAAAAAATAAATAAATAAATACGTTTTTAAAGGCAGCAAAACAGTCAAACATTTACACGGTTATCATTTTTCACTATTACATGCACTATAATGAGCATATTTATAGCTGCCATTTGTATACAACCATAACCCACTTATGGTAAGTTCTTAGACTACTGAAGAGCAAACTCTGAAGGACTCCAGAATTCTATTCCGAATAACTTCATTAAAATCCATCCATCATTTTTTCATATAGATACGGCTCACCCATGATCCTTTCATAATCATTAAGAATAGAAGAATATTGAAAATACAGATTTTACCTTGGCCTCTGTGAGATACAAAAGACCTTGAAGAACAGTTTCCTTTTATGTTTGCTAACTCTATTCACAATAATGCCTAAGCATATGTATTTCTGTATTTCAAAGAAAGCATACTATATTGCCCAAGTAGTTATTATTAGGGAAGCGTGCTCCTCGTACTCAAGACCCTATCTGATAGCACGCTATCAAACAAGAAAACAAAAAGAGCCATCCAAACCAAAGGAAGTGTTTTGTTCCTAAGTTACCTCATCTGCCTTAGCTTTGCTTGCTCTTTTCCTAAGTGTCAAGACATAACCACATCTGCCAACTGAATGCCACACTGCAGACTTATCAGGTACATGTACATAAAAATTGGTTATTATTAGATGCTTTAGAATGGTTCTACTTTTCAGAAGGAAAGAGATCCATTTGAGCATGACTTCTGGGTTAAATTTTAAACATCTACATATAGTCTCCAGTGACCACAGGAATGAACATGTAGCTGTCTTCCTAGTAAGATTAACTATTTTTTGTAACTGAAACTTTCTGCGATGAGTCAAATTTGTAGAAATTCTGCTTCACATAATCCAATATCACCTCACCAGAACTGGTATTCGTTCTACATGACCAATTTATTTGGCAAGGAGATTTTAATTTTATAAACTAAACCTTAAAAGACAAAAATCAACATTCAGGCAGCCTTCACAAAAATACCCTGCACTTGTATAGTGCTTCGCCATCCTCTTTACTCCTCAAGAAGTCACTTAGAGCTATCCTCCCACTTTACAAAAACGGCAAATAAGGGTTACACCAGGGAAAGAACTGGGTCAAGAGTGAACCATTCATAACCCAGAGGACATTCAAATGGGGAATGTCCTTTTCGTAACAGCCTATCTTCCCCAAGAATCAGGGTGAAACAAGGTTAATGGGCATCAAACTAATAAGAACACTTGAAGTGAAACCTTGCTCTTTATGATTTCCCTCACTATCTTTAATATTTTTTGTTTTCTTTTTGAGATGGAGTTTTGCTATTGTGGCCCAGGCTGGAGTGCAATGGCACTCTCTCAGCTCACTGCAACCTCTGCCTCCCGAGTTCAAGCAATTCTTCTCCCTCAGCTTCCCAAGTAGCTGGGATTACAGGTGCATACCACCACACACAGCTACTTTTTGTATTTTTAGTAGAGATGGGGTTTCATCACGTTGACCAGGCTGGTCTCAAACTCCTGACTGACCTCAGGTCATCCACCTGCCTCAGCCTCCCAAAGTGCTGGGATTACAGGCATGAGCCACTGTCCTGGGCCATCTTTAACATTTAATAGGGCTAAAAATATTTCCTCTCAAAAGAGTTGTTCGAGGAATAGGGAACCTAGTTATCTTGGTTCCACTATTTATTAATTATATGATTGCTGTTGACATTTTAAGTTGTGGTGGTCACATCTGTTGTACACATAGGATTTCACATGTATACCGTTTTACATGTATTTCACATTTATACAGTCATTTAAAATTAAATGCGATCATGTATGAAAATGTTCTAGCACAAATAATGCTCAATAAAATATTTACTGAATGAATGAGTGCCTGGAAAGAGTATATACTGCATATGTCCAAAACAGTAAAGACATTTGCCTGTAGCAAATCTATTTGCATGTTTGCCTAAAAGTAAGGGGTTGTCACTACATACAGAATATAACTAAATATACCTGTTATCCTAATAAATTATTTCTTTGAATTTTGCCTCTATCCCAGACTGTTTCACTATTAACTGTAAATACCTGGTAAGCCATGTAATAAACCTAAAACAAGCATTAAGTATAGCTTTGAAACAACTTGTCACTACAAATGCACTTAAGTGGAGTATTACGGAATCAAAAGCAAGAGCTGCTTCTTGACTTTTAAATATATTAAATAGGCATTTGGTAGTATTCATGTTTTTTACAACTGATTTTTCTAATCTACAAAACATTTGACATTTATACACACTGCAGCAAGGAAAATGATGAACACAGTGTTTTTAGAGTTAGCATTTGCTGTTTTAAAAACTTACTGAGAAATGTTGAAGCAAGTCTTCTTTTTCTTCCTCAATGAATCCTCCAACTGTTAGTGCTTTGGGGCGATGGTCCACCACCATGTGATTTAGTGAGCCCCTTCCTCTTCCTCCACGCCCTCGGCCTCTTCCACGACCTTGAGAGGACATGGTCTTTCCTCGACCCACAGGTAAAATACCTAACCGTGCAGCCTGAATAACAACAAAAAGTAGAATGCAGCATATATTGTTAGATTAAACCTTAAAAACAAAGGAAAACTTTTTTTTTCTTTTATTTTTTGAGATGGAGTTTCACTCTCGTTGCCCAGGCTGGAGTGTGATGGCGTGATCTCGGCTCACTGCAACCTCTGCCTCCCGGGTTCAAACGATTCTCCTGCCTCAGCCTCCCGAATGCCAAGTAGCTGGGATTACAGGCATGCGCCACCACACCTGGCTAATTTTGTATTTTTAGTAGAGACAGGGTTTCTCCATGTTGGTCAGGCTTGTCTCAAACTCTTGACCTCACGTGATACACCCACCTCAGCCTCCCAAAGTGCTGGGATTACAGGTGTCAGCCACCATGCTGGCCAAAGGAAAACTTTTTTGAGATGTTAAATGTGGTGGGGCACTAACTCCTTTTAAATCTCACCTCAACCTGTAACTGACTGAGTTTTTTCCGTAATTCTGTGGTGTCTTCTCCTGAGGACAGCCTCTTGTGGAGGTCCAGTTCAGTATCTAATAACTCCTTCTGGGCCTTTGGAAAAATTGAAAATAAAAAGGTATTTTTTACATAACTTACAAGATCTTCTCCAGAACATTATAGTTACACAATGACACAGAGAATGAGAGGATGCAATAAACATGGGTGTTTTGAAAAAACTAACTTTACAGATATAGTAGTGTCAACATGTAAAAAGTAAATGGGTATCAGTGAAAAATAGTAAGCATTAGACGGCTTAAAAATCAGATCCTAGGAACAGACACCTGAGATGAGGGAGCTCAGAATAACTGTCACATAATAAAGTATCACAAATGAAACACAAAAGAGCAAAATAAATTATATAGTAAAAATGTATTTATAGTACAAAAGTAACAGCTACATAATTACTACCAGATTGGAATCCATAACTACTGCCATTCTCTTTTTTATTAGAGACAAATTATTTATCAGTCTTTAAGAGACATGACTGCCAGTGATATTTTTCACCTCTTTAATTTTTAAAATGTGCATATATATTTTCTATTAATTAGAAAAAAATTCAATAAAAAACATTTTTATTATACTTTTAAGAAGAAATCTTAAACATTTTATGTTTCTATACTGATAGAGAACCATAATTTCAAATTTAATGTAATATTGCATATAACAATTTACATTCTACATATCTGACAAATTTATTACCGGTTCTGAGAGGACTAGAATTGTCTATAATCACACCACAGAACTGTGGTATAATGGAACCACTGTCTAAACCAAGTACAGGCAAGGAAACAGATAGAAATTAATAAAATTAGACTTAAATAGATCTAGAACTTCTGATTATTCTTTTTAATAACATGCCACATTTTTACTCATATGAATAGGCCAGGGTACTTTTTTAAAAGGATGGTTTTATTACAATACTATTACAGCATTAAAAAAAACACTGCTGAAATGGGAAATACCTCTTTCACTACCATCACTCTAACAGTGTCATCTTCAGCAGGGAACCAAAATATTCAGTTAAAAAACACATCTCTGTTCAAACAGGGTATTATGAACCTCTTCCCAAAAAGGGTACAGAGAATCTGTACAAACACTTAAAAAAAATTGTGGCAGCTGGGTGCAGTGGCTCACACCTGTAATCCCAGCACTCTGGGAGGCCAAAGTGTGAGGACTGCATCTGAGGCAAGCCTGGGCAATATAGTGAGACCTTGTCTCCTTTGGAAAAAAAAAAAAAAAAAAAAAAAAGTACTATAATCAGGATATATTTAAGTACAATAATTGTTTGCCTATATTCCTATTAGGATATTAGCTACCTAAGGGTTCCATTGTACTTTCAAGGTGCCAGGCACATGGCAGATGTTCAATAACCCTATGTTAAATAAAAAAATGCAAATAGATACCTCTGTTTTTGTCTTCACTTTAGATGGTGTGGAGACTGCAGAAGATGTTTTTAATTCATCTTTTAATTGTGAGATCTTCTCTCCAAGCTCTTTCAAAGTCTTCATTATATTTGCTCTTTCTTCTGGTTTCATGTTTTTGTTTTTTTCTAACTTGGATATTAACATCTACGAAATAAACAGAAAAAGGTAAAACCATGCTTAATAAACTTTAATATAAAGAAGACTTTAAAAATCACGAATAATACTTTTAAAATCAATTCTATACATCAATTCTAGCATGCAAATAATGAGTTCTTGTTTTACCTTTTGGCATTCTATTTGTTTTTCTAACACTTCTTGTCTTTTTTTCCTCATATCTTGTTGTAACTTCATTGCTTCCTATATAAGTGAAAAAGAAATTAATACAGATAACATAATTTGCCACCATTCTCATTTTTTCTGGGTCCTCCCTGAGACAGACTGTCCCCCTAATAAAAAAATAGCTGACACCAAAGATGAAACCTTTGAGTATATTTTCTCTAACACTTTCAACATAATAGAGTTTATAACTGTACTTAAAAAATATTTAAAATATTGGACCTAATTAGCTATCTCTATGAGATTTATTGACTTGAATGACCTGAATGTCCTTATGAAGAAAAACAAAAGTTGTTTTCACTTGCCAATGTAATAAGCTAAATCCTTATTTTTGAAGTTTAAAGTTTAAAAATGTGAGGCTAGGCATGGTGGCTCAACCTGTAATCCTAGCACTTTGGGAGGCTGAGGTGGGAGGATTGTTTGAGTCCAGCCTCAGCAACAGAATGAGACCCTGTCTCTACAAAACAATGAACAAAATTAGCCGGGGCACGGTGGCACATGCCTACTCAGCTACTCAGAAGGCTAAGGTGAGAGGATCATTTGAGCCTGGGACATCAAGGCTGCAGTGAGCCATGATCATACCACTGTACTCAACCTGAGCCACAGAGACCTCGTCGAAAAGAAAAGAAAAGAAAAAGAAAAAAATGACATGCAGCTATAGGTTAGAAATGATAGAGTAGGCCGGGAACAGTGGCTCACACTTGTAATCCCAGCACCTTGGGAGGCCGAGGCAGGTGGATCACCTGAGGTTGGGAGTTCAAGACTAGCCTGACCAACATGGAGAAACTCCGTCTCTACTAAAAATACAAAATTAGCCGGGGTGTGGTGGCGCATGCCTGTAATCCCAGCTACTCTGGAGGCTGAGGGAGGAGAATCGCTTGAACCTGGGAGGCAGAGGCCGCGGTGAGCTGAGACCATGCCATCGCACTCCAGCCTGGGCAACAAGAGCGAAGCTCTGTCTCAAAAATAATAATAATAATAATAATAATAATAATAATAATAATAATAGAGTAAAATCTATGGATTTCACCAGGAAAATTGTGCCTCCCACCCTCCTGTTAAATCTCTAATTATACTGAGATAGTACATATAAATATCTATTTAATTTGGAAAACCCTATGTGAACTTAATAGGATGACAATGAAACTCAGAACTGAATCATATAGATAATAATTACAAAAGTGTTATATTTTATATGAATTATCATCTACCTAGGAATTTTAAAAAAGAAAATAAACCCTAGAATTGGAGGGAATAATAGTGTATTTTAAAAAATTCTGAATGGCAATTGTGAAACATTTTTTTCTGTATGTCCATCCTTTTTTTTTCCAAGTGTATATTAGAGAAGCTATATGAGCATTATGATGTCATGCCCTACCGACATGAACTGATTTAAAAGTGATAATGTAACCACTTAACAATTCAACGCATCTTTTCTTCTGTAAGGCAAGAAGAATCAAGACTGTTACCTGTTTTTTTTTAAGCACTTCTTGAACATCATGAGATTTAGACCCTGAACAGAGCTTTGAAGGTGTCTTTAAGTTTGAGGAGCTGTAAATCAGTTTTGGATGGCCTGGAGTTGAAAATATCTAAAAGATAAAGAAAAAAAAAAAGCACACACAAATATAATTATATCTAAAGAAAACAAAAGCACACACAAATATAATTATATCTAAAGAAAAAAAAAGCACACACAAATATAATTATATCTTAGAAATGCTTAGAGTAATTTTTTAGAAACGATGCATATATTTCTACTCTTCTTAGGATTTAAATTTTCTTTCTACATTTAAAAACTTCATTATAAAATCTAGTTCTTTATTCATAAATTTGTCACCCAAAAGATAAAAACAGCCTTACTGCCCTCCTGTTAAACACAATTTCACAAAATACCAACATCAGACAAAGCTGCTCTTGTGACCATAACAGATCAAAACAAAATGAAGACCACTCCCTAATCATGACTGAACAGAGACAAAAACATGAATGCTATCCAAACCATAAAATGACTAAACATAACGTTTATGCCAGGAATGACTGCTGCTTCTTTACCATTTACTACTTTAGCCTCATTCCAGGTAAGATTTAGTAAGATATCTTATTACAGAATTTATGCCTGTTTCCTTAAATCCTTCTAAATCATCTAACTTAGCCGAAATCCTAAAATAAGTCCTTTTGGCACACACAGTTGCATTGTGTATACCTCTCACTGAATAATAAGTTGAATTTGTTTGGCTACAGGTGGTATCTGGCTGGAGGGTATCATAAGTTGTTTTTTGTTAGGTGAAGTGCCGAACAAAAACCCTTGTTTCCAATAACTGAAAAATCCTTCTAAGAATTCAGCTACGTTTTTTTTTTTTTTTTTAATTTTTCCTTTCTTCCTTTTTTTTTAAAGACAAGGTCTCACTATGCTGCCCAGGCTAGAGTGCAGAGGTGCAATCACGGCTTGTTGCAACCTCAATCTCTTGGGCTTAATCCCACCTCAGCTTCCTGAGTAGCTGGGACTATAGGTGCGAGCCACCACACCTGGCTGGTTTCTTTTCTTTTTTGTAGAGATAGGGTCTCTCTATGTTGCCCAGGCTGGTCTCAAACTCCTGGGCTCAAGTGATCCTCCCACCTCAGCCTCCCCAAGTACTAGGATTAGAGGTGTGAGTCACTGTACCGGTCTTCTTTGAAACTTTTTAATTAATTTTGAATAATAGAGAGAGAAAATAATAGTAAGAAATCCATGGAAAATTCAATCTCATAAATAATATATCCAAATGTAAGACTTCTCTCAATCACCACAACACTTAATTATCATCAAAACTAAACTAGTTTACACAGGAAAGTCCTGCATGTACCATAAGAACCTTGTATAGCTGATGTTCATGTTATCATTTATTTTATTAAAATGGCAACAACTAAAATTTACTGAGCACTATTTATGTGCTACACATTCCCCTCTTGGGCTTTTTTTTTAACATAAAATTAACATTAAAGTTTTAATTCCCATAGCAACAGCTATTAAGAGGCAGGTTAAGTCAGTTAGGGCCATCTGACTTGAAACTCTTTAATCACTTTTTTTTTTTAAATAATGGAATTTTTGAAACACACAAAAGTACCAAGCAGCAACAATAATCAATATATAAAATAATCTTCTTTCATTTATATCCCCAACTAACTATATTCTTATCCCAAATATCATATGATCCGTAATATTTCAATTATATCTCTAAAAGATATGGACTCCTTTCATTTTTCAACATAACCACAATACTATCACAATATATAGTTAAAAGGCAATAACACTTCTTTAATATTAAATATTCACCTCTCCAGTTCCAGCTTGTAATTTTCTAAACAATTTCCTCCCATTTGAAATGGGATCTATTAAAGTCCATGTAAGTATAACTTGTTATATCTCTTTGAAGTCTCCTTTACTTCATAGTTTCCCTCTCCATCTCTTGCTTTTCGTTGCAAATTGTTTGTTGAAGAAACCAGGTCACTCATCCAGTAGTACTACCCCACAGGATTCTATGGTACCCTTGAAGATGTCCCTCTATACCCCAAATTTCTTTTAAATTAGTGGGTAGATCTAGAGGTCTGATCAGATTCGTTTTTCTCTTTGACAGAACTCTAGTATTCTCTGACACTCTCCTTACTTTCTAGTTTGATACCATATTCTAGGCTCATCTGCAATACTGCCAGTCTCAGGTCTGGAGACAGCTATTTCTTCAAGGTTCCCTGGATCCCTTTGAGTGCTAGGGATGCTCAATGACTGGGCTGGTCATTGTTTCTAGACCTTTTCAGTGAATAGAATTGGGAAACGTTTGGGGAATATTTTGTTGCCTTTCTTTCCCTTTAAGATAAAATACAACCTGAGTTTATACTGATAGTTTCTATTCAAATGCAGGACTACTGCATATTTACTTAATCTTATCTATCTTCTATCTCTCTTTTCAGCCACACTGAAAATCTCAGTTGTCAAGGACATCAGCATAATTCCTCATTTTAATTACCCTACAATGCTCACAGATGGGTTTCAGAATATCAACAATGCCAATGTTGATATGATTTCTTTAAATCGTTTTTTGTCCTCAGGGTATATCACACTAGGAATATATCATCAAATCACTGTTTTAAAGCACTCAATGCAGATATGCTAGTTCATGGGTTTCACTTTTCTTTTCACTTTTTAGGGATTACTTCTATTTCATTTAATTTTACTTTATAATTACATTCAGAATTTATTTACATGGTTCCAAGTCAAATCTACAAAACAAGACATAATCAAAAGTCATCTAGCTTCTTCTATACTTGCCATAACCACAGGATTTAAATAATATGAATTATCTTTTTGGTTTTTTCCTGTTATAAGCAAATACTTCTCTGTGTTCACTGCCTCTACTTTTTCACACTAGCAGTAGTAAACTATGTATCTTTTCTTCCATTTTGCTTTTTTACTGAATATATTCTGATAATCACTCCATAGTACATATAAAAATATTCTTCATTCTTTATATAGTTGTATATTTACTGTATAGATATACTACATTTGCAGTAACCAGTCCCCTACAGATGGGCATTTGGGTTGTTTCCAGTCTTCTGTTATTATAAAGGGTATATCATTACTAGCCTTGCACATATGTCTATCTATATTTTGGCTAGTATACCTTTGATATAGATCCTTAGAGGGAAGATAACTAGTTTAGTAATGCATATACATAATTTTGGCAGATACTGTACTGCCAAATTTCCTTTCATGAGGGTTGTATCATTTAGTTTTTTCAATCAACATCTAAATCTCAGATCCATTTGGAATTTATACTGGTTTATGATATAATAAAAAAAAAAAGGATCAGATCTTATTTCATCTTTTCCCTACTGGCTATCCAGTTATCCCAATACCATTTATCAACATGTCTATAACTTCCCCACTGATCTGGGACACTTTGTTATTATATAATAAACTCCTATGTGCAATTGAGTCTATTTCTAGATTTTCTATTCTGTTCCACTAGTCTTGTCTATTCATGAGTCAATATCAGGTTGTTTCAGTTACAGAAGCTATATTGTATTTTTTGGGATAGCATGCATTGCTGCTCTTCCTCTGCAGTTTTCTTTGCTTTTTCTGCTTATTTTTCTTTTTATTTAGCTCTCTTTGTAATAATCACCATGCTCAAGAGTTATAGTATAGATATATTACTAAAAATAAACTACTTAAAACATATTTCAAAGTTTGGTTTTTTTACTATGACAGAATACCCTTCACTAAATTCTTAAAAGATGAAATTAAAGAAATTAACTAATAAAGACACTTATCTATTAATAAATATCTAAAATTCGGCTGGGTGCAGTGGCTCACGCCTGTAGTCCCAGCACTTTGGGAGGCCGAGGTGGGTGGATCACCTAAGGTCGGGAGTTCGAGACCAGCCTGACTAACATGGAGAAACTCCGTCTCTATTAAAAATACAAAATCAGCCAGGCATGGTGGCGCACGCCTGTAATCTCAGCTACTCAGGAGGCTGAGGCAGGAGAATTGCTTGAACCCAGGAGGTAGAGATTGTGGTAAGCCAAGATTGTGTCACTGCACTCCAGCCTGGGCAACAACAGCGAAACTGTCTCAAAAGAAAAAAAAAATTTAAATACATAAATAAATAAATATCTAAAATTCTCAAATTCCTACTTCACTTTGTTTTTGTTTTTGTTTCTTGAGACAGTCTTGCTCTGTCACCCAGGCTGGAGTGCAATGGCGTGATCTTGGCTCAATGCAATCTCCGCCTTCTGGGTTCAAGTGATTCTCGTGCCTCAACCTCCCGGGTAGTTGGGAATACAGGTGCCTGCAACCACGCCCTTCTTATTTTTTTGTAGTTTTAGTAGAGATGGGGTTTCGCCATTTTGGCCAGGCTGGTCTCGAACTCCTGACCTCCGGTGATCCACTCACCTTGGCTTCCCAAAGTGCTGGGATTACAGGTGTGAGCCACCACGCCCAGCCTCCTACTTAACTTTGAAAAGGAAAAAAATTTCACTAGCAAATTTCTGACTGCAACATGGAAATTAGAGAGGTATACCTGCCACACTTAGGTTAGCTGTCACAACTGTCTTGACTGTCTGGCTGATAACTAATTTATTTTGTTAATTCATTGAATGATTCTAAATATATCTGAAGCTCCCAAAAATGCCTACCTGGCAATCTTCTCCAGCACCACCAGACTGATTCAATAAATGTGATGCATCACTCTGGTTACCACCTGCATGTCCAAGACGATGTTTAACAGGAACTTTGTTAAGAACATATGCACCTGATGTCTGTGGTTTGTTCATCATCTGCATATACAAAATAAACACTTATGTGGCAGAAGTTTAAAAACATGCCTAGGAATGATACAAATTTAAGATGATTACTCTAGGGAAGAAGATAAGAAAATGGGAATGGGAAGGTGCTTCCATTATCCATAAGGCTTTATTTTTTAATGACACTGGTGAATATACAAATGATTGATAGATTATTCATACTAATGTCTAAATACATTCATACTGAATGTCTAAAACATATCACAACAAAATGCATGCACCTACACACAAAAAAACAATTTTTTTTAATGTTTCCTCTGGTATGCAATGCTCTGAAAGAATTAGAGGGTCTTGGCTGGACACAGTGGCTCATACATATAATCCCAGCACTCTGGGAGGCCAAGGCAGGCGGATCACCTGAGGTCAGGAGTTCAAGACCAGCCTGGCCAACATGGTGAAACCCCGTCTCTACTAAAAATACAAAAATTGGGCAGGCATGGTGGCATGCACCTGTAGTTGCAGCTACTCGAGAGGCTGAGGCGGGAGAATAGTTTGAACCCAGGAGGCAGAGGTTGCAGTGAGCCAAGATTGCGCCACTGCACTCTAGCCTGAATGACGACAAAGCGAGACTGTCTCAAAAAAAAGAAAAGAAAAGAAAAAAATAAGAAGAATTAGGGGGTCTTAACTGACAGTGGCTTAATATGAATAACTGTGAAATGATCACCTCAAAAACATAATGCAATATTGGGCTGTACTAACAGAACCTGTCTAATGATCACCATGAAGGTGATAGTACGAACTCTTTTCTACAGTATTCATCCAACATCTAGGGGAAGCATTCACCTTCGGGCCCTTACATGAAGTGGGATACAAGTGGGATAACTGAAAGAGAATTTAGATGCAAATGAGCAGGATGATAAATGGAGTTGACACCATGTACTATAAGGAATACTTTTTAAAAATCTGAATGCATTTACTCTAAGCATGAGATTTATCTAGGTCAGTATCTGAATGGCTCTGATGTGTGGTATTTTGTTCTTTTGTTTTTTCCTTCCTTCATCTATTCAATCAAATATGTTTTGAGCAATATGTACCAGGTATTGTTTTAGGCACTAGGGATAGAATGGACACAACAGGCAAAATTCCAGTTCTCTTGGAGCTTCTATACCCATTTTTAGAAGGAACGTATAATTTTTTTTACATGAGAAACAGGAGGGCAAATGGGTAGACACAAAAAAGACTGATTCTAATACAAAATAAAGAAATAGCTCTACAGTCAAAGTTGCTCAGTGGCAGATGGTTATTACACTTTAGTGTGCATAACAATAACTTAAGAGTAGTTGTTAAACATGTATATTTATAGGCCCCATAGCTAGAGACTGACTCTACACAGGTTTGAGAAGGTGAAGCCCAGGAATTTGCACCCAGGTAAGTGATTCTGATGTAAAATAGCACGTCTCAAACTTTAAGGTATGTAAGAATCACCTGGAGAGCTTGTTAAAACACAAATCCTTGGGCCCCACCCATAGGGATTCTGATTCAGTAGGATGGAGTATGGCTCAAGAATCTGCAATATTTCCCCCAAGAATCTGCATTTCTAATAAGATCCCAGGAGACCAGATGCTGCTGGTCTGCGGTTCAAATTATGAGTAGCTCTTATGTAGAAGACCCAAGGACCAGGAACTGAAAAATACTGATCTAGAGGGTGTAACTAAAAGACCTTTAATTCCCAGTGAACCAGATTACCTTCTGGATACCTCCGTGCACTGTTGAAGGAGTGGACTGGGCCACTAGCACCTGCTGCTGATGAAGATGCTGTGGCAGGTGATGATGCTGCTGTGAGAGGTGACTAAGTGTTTGCTGTTGTTGCAGGAGCAGCTGTGCTGAGGACTGTAGTGTCGGTTGCTCATTATTTTCCCTATGCCACAAGACTCGAATGAATCGGTTGTTTAGAACTGCTTCTGTGCTAGAAATGGCTTTCCTGGCCTCCTCATTGGTAAGATATTGGATTAGGGCTGCTTCTGGATCACCCTTAAAAGCAACCTTGAAGAAAATAAAACAATATAAATTCCCAAAACCAAAAAATAGTCAAATAAATTATGACCCATTGCTATGTAATGAATGTTTTCCCCAAAATACACATGTTGAAGCCCTAAACTCCAATATTACTGTTTTGGAGATAGAGCTTTTAGGATATAATTAAGGTTAAATGAGGTCATAAGGGTGCATCCTAATGAATAGTATCAGTGGCCTTAAAAGAAGAGAAAGAAATCTGCCCCAACCCCCTCTTTTTCTTTCTCTGTCTGCCATGTGAGAATGCAGCGAGAAGCCAACCATCTGCAAGACAGGAAGACAGCACTCCCTAGGAAACGAATCATCCAGCACCTTGATCTTGGACTTCCCAGTCTCCAAAACTGTGAGGCTACCCATTCTCTTTCAGGAAGAGATTGCAGAAAAGAACCAAATGAATTCACAAGAACAAACATGGTTTAACAAGTCCATCATAAAACTGGATATACAGATATATGGTGGCATTTACAGCACTTAGAAGAGATGATCAGAATAACCACTGACTCATTTAAACAAGGTGAGCTAATAGAAATTTTCCCAAGACCCATAAAATGCTTGGCTTCTGTCACTGACATAGCCACATTTACCTGGATATTAACAATAGTTCCAAATTTGCTGAAGTGTTCATTGAGCTTGGTAATGTTGTTCAATTCCTGAGGGATTTTCTTGACTTCTAATTTGGTGTTTGTATACTGATTCTTTCGTAAGAACCCTGGTTTATTTTGATTGTTATTTCCTTGCCTAAAAGGAAGATTAATACATCTTAGTTAATTCTCCTACTTCATGCCTAGCCAAGAGATAAAACCACAAAGAATTTAGGTTTATAATTTTTTTAAGTGCCTTTTGTGGATGAGCATGGTGGTTCACACCTATAATCCCAGAAAACTTTTTCAAAATCCTATGAAACATTATATTCAAAATTCAAACCACAGAAAATATATTAAACAACAAGAAACAGGTTACAGGCTGGGCGCAGTGGCTCATGCCTGTAATGCCAGCACTCTGAGAGGCCAAGGCAGAAGGACTGGTTGAGCCCAGGGCTTCCAGACCAGTCTGGGGAACATAGTAAGACCACATCTCTATACAATAAATTTATTGCATTGATTAATTTGTTTAAAGTGCCTTTTGTGAGCCCTTAACATTCTTCAGAAATTACTAAGCAATTTTCACATTATTCTTTTTTTTTTTTGTAGACAGAGTCTCACTCCATTGCCCAGGCTGGAGAGCCGTGGCATGATCTCGGTCCGCTGCAACCCCCACCTCCTGGGTTCAAGTGATTCCCCTGCCTCAGCTTCCTTAGTATCTGGGATTACAGGCACACACCACCACGCTCGACTAATTTTTGTATTCTTAGTACAGTCAAGGTTTCACCATGTTGGCCAGGCTGGTCTCAAACTCCTGACGTCAGTGATCTACCCGCCTCGGCCTCCCAAAGTGCTGGGATTACAGGTGTGAGCTACTACGCCCGGCCGACATTATTCTTATTATGTGAGAATAGGAAAGGTGAAAAGAAAGGTGAACAGCAATAGATTACAAAAAGAAAAGGCCCAACTAACACTTAAAATCATATGCTAAAAAGATCTAACATAAAGATCTACCATAATTATCAAGGACTCTAACATCATTAAATTAAATTAAGGCTAGAACATCATCTTTTTTTTTCTTTTTTGAGGAGTTTTGCTCTTTTTGCCCAGGCTAGAGTGCAATGGTGAGATCTCGGTTCACTGCAACCTCCGCCTCCAGGGTTCAAGTGATTCTCCCACCTCAGACTCCCAAGTAGCTGGGATTATAGGCATGCACCATCACGCCCGGCTAATTTTGTATTTTGGGTTTCTCCATTTTGGTCAGGCTGGTCTCGAACTCCTGACCTCAAGTGATCCGCCCGCCTTGGCCTCCCAAAGTGCTGGGATTACAGGCATGAGCCACCGTGCCCGGCTAGAACATCATCTTTAATGGCATATTTTCAACTTCTGCAAGGGTACTAAGCTATTTTCTTCACCATTTATTTCATTTTTTTTCTTCTTTTCTATCCATTGCCAGTGTGTCAGTAATTTTTAATATTGGGTTAGGTAGAGAAATAGGTAGGTACAAATTAGAAATACCTTTTATGGGCCGGGTGTGGTGGCTCACACCTGTAATCCCAGCACTTTGGGAGGCCAAGGTGGATGGATCACCTGAGGTCAGGAGTTCAAGACCAGCCTGACCAACACAGTGATACCCCGTCTCTACTAAAAATACAAAAAATTAGGTGGGCATGGTGCTGGCACCTGTAATCCCACTACTCAGGAGGCTGGGGCAGGAGAATCACTTCACCCCGGGAGGTGGAGGTTGCAGTGGGCTGAGATTATGCACTCCGCCCTGGGCGACTGCGTCTCAAAAACAAAAAACAAACAAACAAAAACCCTATTATAAATATTGTTAACTTTTTAATTTTTACAACATTCTAACGATGTCTTCTAGAACCCTAACTTCAAGATACCTAGTTTGAAAATCATTAATGACAAATCTTATTTTTATGAATTTATTAATGCAAACAACAATAATAATTAGATGCTACTAATTAGCAAATTATCTTACTTTCCCAGCCAAGGTTTCTTTGTGAGTGGCCCGTCCAAACCACTCATAGCTCTTTTTCGACTATCTGGTTCAAGAACTACTCTGGTTATGTTGCTGTTAATCGAAACAGGAACTGGTGGTTCAGTCTGGATCACAATGTTAGCAGCTGTTGGAAACAAAAATTCCAATTACTGAGTTTTTCAGGAGTCTCAATGATTAATATATTTAGTCTAAAAGTTAAAAAGTACTATTAATAGCTCAATTACTTTCATTTCTCTTTTAGAAATGCCTAACAGAGAAAAGTTACAAATGCCTTTTTCTATAAAAACTAGAAATCCATGTTTCAAAACTCAAAGTTAACCTCGATGTAATAAATGACTCAGGCATGAATGATCAATAGATGAAAAAAATACTGGTAAAAGGTTGTTGGAAAACAAGATACTTATGGTGCCAAAGTAACACTCCAAAAATTACATTTACAATGGAGAGCTCTGGGCCGGGCACGGTGGCTCACGCCTGTAATTCCAGCACTTTGGGAGGCCAAGGCGGGTGGATCACCTGAGGTTGGGAGTTCGAGACCAGCCTGACCAACGTAGGGAAACCCCGTCTCTACTAAAAATACAAAAAAATTAGCCAGACATGGTGGTACATGCCTGTAATCCCAGCTACTCGGGAGGCTGAGGCAGGAGAATCACTTGAACCCAGGAGACGGAGGTTGCGGTGAGCCAAGATTGCACCATCGCACTCCAGCCTGGGCAACAAGAGTGAAACTCAGTCTCATAAAGAAACAAACAAACAAAGAAACAAAAACAATGGAGAGCTCTAACAATGATCACCTTATGCAAGCAATCAAACTTAGCACCATTAATGGACATTATTTGCCTCCTGGTGTGATTCAACAAGAAGTTAACCACATCATAAGAATTACATATTATTATGGAATTATGGTTTTATGTGTGGCAATAATACTGTGCTTATATAGGACTGTCTTATTCTTAGATATAAGGTAAAGGAGTTAAAGTTTCACAATGTCTACCACTTACTTTCAAGAGATTCAACAAAAAAAAGTGAGTGGAGAGAAGAAAGAAAAGACAGCATTCATGCCCAAAGGTAATAAAATATTACTGGTAAATCTAAATGAAGGCATTCAGATGTTTACTGTGTTTCTTTTGATTTTCTACAGGTTTAAAGGTGGGAAGAAAATCCAAAGCCAATATTATAAATTGATAGAAATATTCTAAGAATCTGTCCTTACAATAAATAACCTGTGGGTAGGAAGAGGTGTACTGAACAAAACAGAAATTAACAACACAAAACTATGCCTATTAAATCCTGAGTATCTCTCTTAACTTTAGCAACTCCACCAAGCAAAGAATAACCCAGAGCTGAATGCCGGGGTAGGTATATGGTTAGGAGATGGTACATTTCATTTCATCTTTGTCAGGGAAATTATGATTTAAAGATTCATTCACTTGACATTTAGCTATGTGACAGCTCAGCAACTATAGCAGACCTTGGGTATACATTGGTGAATAAAATAGACATGATCCTTGCTCTTGTGGGACTTGTGTTTCAGAAGGCTAATGAAGAAGACAGCAACTGTGATGGCATAAAACATTCTAGAATTTGAGATGCCATTATGTTCTCCTTAAATAGTTTTTATCATTACCAGCTAACACTGCCTAATGCTTTTTTTTTAAATTTAATGAAGTGTGTCATATTAAAGGAAGGAGATATAACTAAAGGTTAAATGACTTGCCCAAGACAACAAAGAAATCCTGTTGTATACAAAACATGACTTCTACTCTGAATTCTAGTTCTGGCACTTAACAGCTGCATGACCTTGGGCAAGTTCTTTAAACCTCTCTAAACCTCAGTGTCTTTACTTGTAAAAGGGGAGAATAAAAACAGAAACATGAGAGACAATAATATATATGAGGCTGGGTATGGTGGCTCATGCCTGTAATCCCAACACTTTGGGAGGCCAAGGTGGGATCTGGATCACCTGAGGTCAGGAGTTCAAGACCAACCTGACCAATATGGTGAAACCTCGTCTCTACCAAAAATACAAAAATTAGCAGGGTTGTAGTGGCGCACACCTGTAATCCTAGCTACTCAGGAGGCTGAGGTGGGATAATCGCTTGAACCCGGGAGGTAGGGGTTGCAGTGAGCCGAGATCACGCCACTGCACTCCAGCATAGGTGACAGAAGGAGACCTTGTCTCAAAAAATATATACATATATATAAATATATATATATATATGAGAAGGCATTTGGTGTAGTCTTCATACAAAACTTGTTATTCTTATAGTGGTAATAGTGTTATTAATGGCAGGAAAAAAAGAATTAATAAAGCTAGGATAGAAAGAAAGATCAGGAAAATGCTAGGCTGGGCACAGGGGCTCACACCTGTAATCCCAGTACTTTGAGGTGCCAAAGTAGGCCCTTCAGTGATCAGTTCTTTGAGGAGGAGATCAGTAATTTCATCTATCTATACACAATACCTAACACAGTGCCTAGCAACAAAACTAAAACAGCCTAAAGTCCTACTAAAAGAAGTAAAGTAATATTAGTGTGATTTGTATGTAAAAATAAATATATTCTAACTATAGCTTTAAAATAAACTTTGGAGATAAAGTTATTTAAAAACATCTGAGATTAATACATAGTACCCTTCAAAGAGATGATATATAAGTAATTTGGACCTTAATTTCCTCAAGCGAGGCCAGAAATGCAAATGTAATAACTATATCCAACTACTGCATAACACTTAGCATCAGAAAAAGTTCAAGGTATTCTCACCTCTTGGATTTGCATCCATATCTCCAGATGTTAGGCCAATCAGATTGGGACGCTGTGTCTGTGTTCTTGAAAAGAACTGTCTGTACTGAGATCTACCAGAACTAGTAATACTAGGAGCTTCTGGGTTGTAACCATCTGGTTCATATGTATCTGAGGGAAAACAAAGCAACAAAACACACAACAAATCAGAGAGAGGTTAAATCATCTCTCATTGTTCTAAAATAAACACTTGCTTAAAAAACATATATTCTCCAACAAATATAAATACATCAACCTACAGTCACCTCTCAGTATCTGTGAGGGACTGGTTCTAGGACCCTCCCACAGATATCGAAATGCACAAATGTTCAAGACTTTTATATAAAATAGGGTGGTGGTACTTGCATATAACCTAGGTTAATCCTCTTGTATACTCTAAAACATCTCTAGGTTAATTATAATACATAATATAAATGCTATGTAAATAGCTGTTATGGATATTGTTTTTAAAACTTGCATTATTTTTAATTATTGTATTGCTATTTTTTATTTTTATTTTTTCTGAACATTTTCAATCTGTAGTTGGTTGAATCTGCACATGTGGAACCTGAGGTGAAGACTGCATTTCTCTTTGTGTTACAGTATCTAGACACACCTTTTGAAACTGAAAAAAAAAATGCTCCTATTACAGAATATAGATACATGCATCCATTCTTAAATACTGGTATTTTCAGATTCACTCACCTACTCATTTCTGCTCTATATATTAATTACCTTATCCAAATGTCAATGCACATTTTTTTTTAATTAAAAAAAAATAGAGATGGGGTCTCGCTATCTTGCCCAGACTGGTCTTGAACTCCTGGGCTTCAGCCATCTGCCGGCCTCAGTCTACCAAACTGCTGGCACTACAGGTGTGAGTCACCGTGCCCAGCCCAATGCACATTTGTTAATACAAATTTTTACAAACACAAACACCATATGTGAAGGACTGAGTTTCCTCTGATATCTATCATATCTCCAATTTCTAGGCACCTTTTTAATTGAGGTGAAAAGAAAATGTATTCATTTGGTTATCTGCACTTCTTCAAACTAGAGACAGAGGCCGGGCGCAGTGGCTCAAGCCTGTAATCCCAGCACTTTGGGAGGCCGAGACGGGCGGATCATGAGGTCAGGAGATCGAGACCATCCTGGCTAACCCGGTGAAACTCCGTCTCTACTAAAAAATACAAAAAACTAGCCGGGCGAGGTGGCGGGCGCCTGTAGTCCCAGCTACTCGGGAGGCTGAGGCAGGAGAATGGCATGAACCTGGGAGGCGGAGCTTGCAGTGAGCTGAGATCCGGCCACTGCACTCCAGCCTGGGCGACAGAGCGAGACTCCGTCTCAAAAAAAAAATAAATAAATAAATAAACAAACTAGAGACAGAACAGCTGGTTTCACACATAAACCATATTTCAAATAAAACAGCACACGCACTCACATACACGTCAGTCACTTCTATGATTTAGAGTATAGAAGTGATTCAGAATATAAGATCAGCAAATTATCCTCATTTAGGGGATCCTCCTGGCCACTACAGGCATTTGAGTCAATGGTCGATAAATAGCACAACTAGGATTCAGAAGTCCTCAATCCAGAAAATGTCTCACCCCCAATACTCTTAGATTAAACCTCTCCCATGAATATTATGCTTCTCCCAACTTCAGATTCACAAGCTAACTTCCTTCTTGCACAAAACATCCACAAGCTACAAGGAGGCAATAACAATAAAATGCTATTAAAGCACAGGTGATTCTGAGATATCTAATATAAGAACTAGAACTGCTGGCTGGCATTCCTTCTCTTCCCCCCACCCCCACGTTTCCCCTTTTTCCAGGTTTTGAGAACAGCTCATGGAATTACACAAAAAAGACATCACTAGATTAAGAACTGTCTCCCTCTAATAAAACGTTAAATTATGTTGAAAAGTAATCATTTGGGGCATTTGTACTGTCCTCCTCAGAGAAGGATGGAACAGAAAATTTAATAAATTATTATCACAACGACATTCCTATTAGATTTTTTATTTCATTCCTAAGGCTTGCATTCAGTCTCAAAGTTTCCTGATGATGATTAATAAAACCAAATAATTGGGTCAGGTGTAGTGGCTCACGCCTATAATTCCAGTACTTTGGGAGGCCAGGGTGGGTAAATCACGAGGTCAGGAGTTCGAGACCAGCCTGACCAACATGGTGAAACCTCGTCTCTACTAAAAATACAAAAATTAGCTGGGCTTGGTGATGCACGCCTGTAATCCCAGCTACTCAGGAGGCTGAGGCAGGAGAATCGCTTGGACCCTGGAGGTGGAGGTTGCAGTGAGCCAAGATCACACCCTTGCACTCCAGCCTGGGTAGCAGAGTCAGACTCCGTCTCAAAAAAAAAAAAAAATAAAAAATAAAAAAAAATAAAAACAAATAATTTTGCCTCAATGGTTACAGGACTATGATTATAGTTATCTGCCAAAGAGTATTTTGGGGGCTTCATACTTAATTATTTTAGCTTTTGCTCTAACTTCTCTATAATTTTTTGTTTCTTTAAGACAACTAAAGACAGTATTTAATTGTGAGCATTCCCTCCTGATGGAAACACACTGTAATATGTCTAGCTTAAAAGTAAATCTAACATAGTTTCTTATTAAATTTCAACGTGTTGAAGAATGATACAGTTTGAAAATGATATGTAAAGTAACAGCTTCCCTGGTTATGCCAACTCTAAAAATTACATGCAATATAACATACAAAATGAATACTGCTTTATCTTTTTAAAAATGGATCAGCAAATTATGATTAAAAATTTTCAGTTACCACTTGGCACTACTGACAGAAAATCTCCTACAGTTAAGACTGCAGAAAGTTTTAAAGAAGTTACATAATCAAATGACCTTGTGCTATAAATCCTGGGAATACACAGACCACCAATTAACTTAAAAGCCCTTTAGTTAATTAAGATGAATAAGATCTAAAGGCAAAGTGAGAAAGGGTTAAAAACACCTCATGAAACACCCACAAAGCACTCCACAGATCCTTCAAAATACCTATGTCAATAGGACAAAAGAATTTTTAAGAATCGTTACATTATACACACATACAAGGGGCAAAAGGACCATACAAGGGGCAAAAGGACCATATAAGGGGCAAAAGGGAAAAAAGGACATGATCGGCAAGAAACCAGATGTTTATTTTCATTTTGTTTCAAAGAAAAATTAACCTAGTTTATTACAATGTATAACTAATCAGAAAACATTCAAGTAGATATTATCTTCCTATCTACCTGATTAGAAACTAGCTCAAGGAACTAGCATCACTTTGTTACCGAGGCACTGAAAGTAAATATAGAGGACACCAGAGATGACAGATACACAGGCCTAATCATCTAGCAGCCACTAGAGACAAACCAAAGAAGCAAAGGAACAGAAAATAAAACTACCTATGAGCTTTAATGGGACTTTATGACAGCAGATCAGGATGCCAGGTCACTGCTTAGGCTGGCCAGCTTAAGGTAAAAAAGATCAGTGAGGTGGATGGCCATCTGTAGCAAAGCTTACCTGGAACCAGAGGGGTAGGGCTGGAGACTGAGGTATGGTACCCAATGGAGGATCCCATGAGGTTTCGAGGTGGCACCAAACGAGCTGCCAACAGAGGAGGCGGTGTCCCCAACTGAAGTCGCTCAGATGCAGCAGCACCATGTTCACGAGAGTACATGGGCTGTCCTATAGAGGAAAGAATAGGAGGGCAGCTGGGAATGAGAGTCATAAGCTTCTCTTAGGTGATGATGTGTTTCCTGAGACTTTGAGCCAAAAACAGAGAAATTAAACCAACAGGAATAGAAGTACAGAAAGATGTTCCTGGGATTCTTTCTAACTCAAGAAAGAACAGACATGCAACTGGTTAGGATCCATCGAGGTATAAAGAAAAGAATAAGAATTAGGTAGTATATATAATCTCCATCTTTTCTGATCTTAAGTGGAGAACACTACATGCTAATTGTATCCAAAGCTGAACAGTGAACCATATCAGGTTATTAGAAAAAGGAGCCCTGAGCTACTAATTATACACAATTTTTCTATCCAATGAGATATGCAGGTATGAAAACTGTCATATCCATTAAAAAGAAAACCACCCCCCTCCAACCAACCCACATAATTTCAGGTTTGCACAAAATATGCTTCCATATCTAAGGACAGAATAAAAGATAAAGGCATTAAGAACAAACCACTACATGCATACCTTCACAAAGAATAAGAAATGCTCCAAAGAAAAAACTAAAGATAGTGAAAATGTGTTATCTCTGTGAGCACATGGGTAACAAAAATTGAGAAAGGGAAAAGGACAGGCCAGGCACAGTGGCTCACGTGGCTCACGCCTGTAATCCCAGCACTTTGGGAGGCCGAGGCGGGTGGACCACGAGGTCAGGAGTTCAAGACCAGCCTGGCCAAGATGGTGAAACCCAGTCTCTACTAAAAATACAAAAATTAGCCAGGCATGGTGGCAGGCACCTGTAATCCCAGCTACTAGGGAGGTTGAGGCAAAGAACTGCTTGAACCCGGGAGGTGGAGGTTGCAGTGAGCCAAGATCATGCCACTCCAACCTAGGCGACAAAGTAAGACTCTGTCTCAAAAAAAAAAAAAAAAAGACAAACAGACCAGCACAGCACTGGACACATGAAATCATCCTGGATATTAAGAAGCACTTTTTGAAAGAAAACACATTTAGGATTTATATATAGGCTGATGCAAGAATGCACATACAATGAAGCCAAAATCTGAAGAACGGGATTAGAAAAAGACAAGGTGTCAAGGAGCAAAATCCCTTTGGGTGTCCATTTAATAGTATCTTTTTCACTGATAACCCCATTTGAGACGTATTTATAAGATTTAGTTATTATATATGTCCAACATCAGACATTTACTATGTGACACAAGACAAAATAAAGTGGATTTTGAGGTTTTTTTTGAGACGGAGTCTTGCTCTGTCACCCAGGCTGGAATGTAGCGGCGCTCACTGCAAGCTCTGCCTCCCAGGTTCACATCATTCTCCTGCCTCAGCCTCCCAAGTAGCTGAGACTACAGGCGCCTGCCACCACACCTGGCTAATTGTTTTGTATTTTTAGTAAAGACAGGGTTTCACCATGCTAGCCAGAATGGTCTCGATCTCCTGACCTCGTGATCCACCTGCCTCAGCCTCCCAAAGTGCCACCGGGCCTGGCGTCCAGCCTTGAATTTTTTTTTAATACCTGGTGAAATGTCCTTAAAAGCTGTAAAATCCCTAAATATTTTAAATGCACCTTAATAAGACAGGAAAGGAACCACTTGGTTTCATAGTAAGTCTCTAAAGGGAATATAGAGATGCTAAACTTCACTACCCTTTTCTTCCTATATAAGAAGCAAAAGAGGAAGTAACAAATCATCTGTATAACTGTGCACTTAGCATTAACCCTTTTAAAATTTACATTTCTAATGGATGTTGGGCTTAATACCTAGGTGGTAGGTTGATCTGTGCAGCAATCCACCATGGCACACATTTACCTATGTAACAAACCTGTACATCCTACATATGTCCCCTGGAACTTAAAAGTTGATGGGGAAAAAAAAAAGTACATTTAAAAAGAATCAGCTAAGTATTACACTGCAAAGCAATTTAACGTATTTTTTTTTCTTTTTCTTTTCTTTTTTTTTTTTTTGAGACAGAGTCTCACTCTGTCACCCAGGCTGGAGTACTGCATGATCTGGGCTGCATGATCTGGGCTCACGGCATGATCTGGGCTCACGGCAACCTCCGCCTCCCAGGTCTAAGCAATTCTCCTGCCTCAGTCTCACTCTGTCACCCAGGCTGGAGTACTGCATGATCTGGGCTGCATGATCTGGGCTCACTGCATGATCTGGGCTCACGGCAACCTCCGCCTCCCAGGTTTAAGCAATTCTCCTGTCTCAGCCTCCCGAGTAGCTGGGATTTCAGGCGCCTGCCACCACGCCCAGCTAATTTTTTTGTATTTTTAGTGGAGGCGGGGTTTCATCATGTTGGCCAGGCTGGTCTCAAACTCCTGACCTCAGGTGATCCACACATGTTGGCCTCCCAAAATTCTGGGATTACAGGCATGAGCCACCATGCCTGGCCCAGTTTAACATATTCTCAACGAGGGGAACAAATAGTTGTAAGCACACAATCAATGGCAGAGAATTACTTGTGAAGAGTGACCTATCAGCAGAATGAAGTAGTATGTTAAAGAGAAAAACGGGCCAGGTGCAGTGGCTGACGTCTACAATCCCAACAATTTAGGAGGCCAAGGTGTGAGGATTACTTGAGCCCAGCAGTTTGAGACCAGCCTGAGTAACATACCGAGACACTGTCTCCACTAAATATTTTAAAAATTAGCCACGCATGGGGGTGCACGCCTATAATCCTAGCTATTTGGGAGGCTAAGGCGGGAGAATCACTTGAGCCAGAGGGTCGAGGCTGCAGGGAGCCACGATTGTGCCACTGTACTCCAGCTTAGGTGACAGGGTGAGATGCTGTCTTTAAAAGAAAAAAATTTAATTAAAAAATAAAAATACATAAATACATAGAAAAATGGGAAGTACAATCTTAGTCTGTATGACTACTTTAAACGTATGATATATCACTCAATGTACTGAGTATATCTAATTAATAATAGCTGTCTCAAAGTAAACTGGAAACCAAAAGGCTACTTTGCCAAATGTCTGTTTTTAAAACTACTGACAAAGAACATACAATTCAAATACTTTAGAAAGGCCGAGCACAATGGCTCATACCTATAATCCTAGCACTTCGGGAGGCCACGGCAGGTGGATCCCTTGAGCTCAGGAATTTCAGACCAGGCTGGGCAACATGGTAAAACCCCATCTCTACTAAAATTACAAAAATTAGCCAGGCATGGTGGTGCACATCTGTAATCCTAGCTACTCTGGAGGCTGAGGCACAAGAATCACTTGAACCCAGGAGGCAGAGGTTGCAGTGAGCCGAGATCGCGCCACTGCGCTCCAGTCTGGGTGACACAGAAAGACTCTGCCTCAAAATAAAAAACAAGGCCGGGTGCGGTGGCTCACACCTGTAATCCCAGCACTTTGGGAGGCCGAGGTGGGTGGATCACGAGGTCAGGAGTTCAAGACCAGCCTGGCCAAGATGGTGAAACCCCATCTCTACTAAAAATACAAAAAAATTAGCCAAACGTGGTGGGTGCCTGTAATCTCTGCTACTTGGGAGGCTGAGGCAGAGAATTGCTTGAACCCAGGAGGCAGAGGATGTAGTGAGCCGAGACCGCGCCACTGTACTCCAGCCTGGGTGGCAAAGTAAGACTCCGTCTCAAAAAAATAAAATAAAATAATAATAAATAAATTAAAATAAAAAAACAAATACCTCAAAAAGATGGCAATTAATTCAAATGTAGCCTGACTTTCTTAAACAATTCCTACTGAGTCTCTAAATACTACTTCTAAAAGCAACAGAGTTCTTTAGACAAAGGGCCAATTCTAGGTCAGGGCAGAAAATCTGTAAGATGAGCCTGGTACTTCCTTGGTATACCTTGTCCTTCCAGACGCAAGAGAGTTACCAAAGACTGGCATGTCAAAAATTTAAAAAAAAAAAAAAAAAGATCAGAAGCCAACATGAAGAGGCTCCCACTGATTAAAGATGAGACAATCTGAACATTAAAAAAGACTATAATGGAGTGAAACATATCAAGTGTTAAAAATTCATGAGTTCATAATGATACTTAAAAAGAAAAAACAAAAAACCAGGAGTTCCCTTTGGAAAAAACTAGGCAATCAACTCATTCTTTAAATTGATAAATGAAAGAGAATACATATATCATGTCTCTTCTGTAAAAACTGCATTTCAGGTTAACCAAATGGTTGTTACAGTCAACTATATGGAATGCCAGCAATAAATGCAGAAGAAACTGTACATTTAGAGTTTCATATACAACGGCAAATCCAGGCGATGATCAAAAATGGCTGTTGAAACCATCAAGGAAGTTTTAAAATGAATGGATCAGGATGAAAACACCTCTACACACTAATCAATATTTATAATACAGAAAAGAGACAACCAGACATCATGAGCATTATAATGTACTGTGTAGGAAGTACATAACGCTATCTATAAAATGTTCTTGCCAAAAAAAGAAAAAAAATGAATCTTATCAAATACCTAGCTCTAACTTCCAATTTACAGGGAATACAGGGGACAGAGGAATGTGTTAGATGACCCCAGAACATGAATCTGCCAAGTCTAAAATGTGAGAAAATTCTTCAGGACAAATGATCTGTTTCTTCAACAAATAAATGCCAAGGGGGGGAAAAAAAAAGTAAGGAATATTTCTATAAAGACTTAAGATATCAACTAAACGTAAGGTATAACTCTGTTTGGATATAGCTTCAAATAAACCAGGTGTAAAAGGGCATTTATGATACAATTGGGAAATATGAAAACTAACTGGATATTTCACAAGCAATAGTAAGCTGTTACAAATTTTGGGGGGACTGTGATAATAGTACTGTGTGTATGTATGATTTTGTGTGTATGTATGTTTAATTCTTATCTTTAAAGATACATAAGTTGTTACAGATAAAATGCTGTTATGTTTGGGACTTATTCTAAAACAATCATGTCATTAAGCTAAATTTTGAGGAGTCATAAAAGAAAAACCAAAAATAAAAACTAAGGTCAGGTGTGATGGCTCACATCTGTAATCCCAGCACTTTGGGAGGCTGAGGCTGGAGGACTGCTTGAGCCCAGGAGTTTGAGAGCAGCCTGGGCAACATTGGGAGCACTCATCTCTACAAAAAATTTAAAAATCAGCCATGTGTGGTGGCATGCATCTGTGCTGCCAGCTACTCATGAGGCTGAGACAGGAGGACTGCTGAGCTCAGGAGGTCAAGACTGCAGACAGCCAAGATTATGCCACCGTACTGAAGGCTGGGTGACAGAGCAAGACTTTGTCAAAAAACAAAAACAGAAAAAACAAACCCCACAGCACTAAAATAATCGTCAGGAGTAGATTATGGATGAAGCAAGATTAACCACATTGATTAACTGTTGAAGCCAGAAATAAGTACATGGAGATTCACTACATTATACAGTCTACTTTTATGTATGTTGTATTTGAAATTTTCCATAATAATATGTTTTCTCTTTTAAATTTGAGATGAGGTCTTACTATGTTATCCAGGCTAAAGTACAGTGGCTATTCATAGGTGTGATCACAGCTCACTGCAGCTGGAACTCCTGGCCTCAAGGGATCTTCCCCTGCCTCAGTCTCCCAAGGGGCTGGGACTACAGTTACATGCCCACACGCCCAGCTACATAATAAAAAAATGTTCAATATCAAATAGGTTACAGTAATGGTGAAGATCAGTCTGTCAGAATTTATATTCATTCAGTTTAGTTTTGGTCAGGGTAGAGAGTTTCCAAACTGCAAACATCCCAAGTTCATGTTCCCATCTTAAATTGTTAATATAGGTAACATGCCTAATATCAATATTTTCAACTTCTTAATATTAACTCTAGTCAGAATAAAGACAGTCTTTATTCAACCTAAAATTTTACCCACTCTGTATAATTTTCCTGATTTTGTCTTTAAGAGTATTCACAGGAAAAAAATCGTAAGTTTTAAGCTAAAAACTCAACTCCAGAAAAAATAAAAAGCTACATCTTCCCAATACTGGCCATATTTATGTGTCTTCTCAATTAGAATACAAGGTTCCTGGTACACTTGGGAAGTTCCAAGGCCTAAACAGTGTCTGATGCATAATATAAATCAAACAGTCACTTAAAGAAAAAATGAGAGCTTAAAGTACCCAAATGACAATTAAGTATTTCTTTGGATGAATATCTGTATGTTGAAACAGACAATATCACAACTAATACAACATGAATCAGACCAAACACAAGGGGAAGAAAGCCTCTAGACCAGCAGTCCCCAAGCTTTCTTTTTTTTTTTTTTTTTTTGAGACGGAGTCTCACTGTGTCTCCCAGGCTAGAGTGCAGTGGCGCGATCTCGGCTCACTGCAAGCTCCGCCCCCCGGGTTCACGCCATTCTCCCGCCTCAGCCTCCCAAGTAGCTGGGACTAAAGGCGCCCGCTACCGCGCCCGGCTAGTTTTTTGTATTTTTAGTAGAGACGGGGTTTCACCGTGTTAGCCAGGATAGTCTCGATCTCCTGACCTTGTGATCCACCCGCCTCGGCCTCCCAAAGTGCTGGGATTACAGGCTTGAGCCACCGCGCCCGGCCCCCAAGCTTTCTGACACTAGGGACCGGTTCCATGGAAGACAATTTTTCCACAATTGGCGGGAGTGGGTAGAGGTGATGACTTTAGTTTGAAACTGCTCCACTTCAGATTATCAGGCATTAGATTCTCATACAGAGTACGCAACTTAGATCTTTCGCATGTGCAATTTACAATACGGTTGGTTCTCCTATGATAATTTAATGCCACCGTGACCTGGGGGGTGGGGACCCCTGCTCTAGACAATATACAAGGACTCTATTAGACACTGACTTACTTTTCTAGCCATCAAATCCATTATTCTACATAGAAATATTGTGTATGCCACAGAATTAAATGAGCAAAACTCAAATTTAGATCTATAGTGTTTTAACAATTTTATACAGTTAGTAGGAAAGTATTTTCTGAAAGATAAAGATTTATGTGAATTTATATTAAGACTGGACAGTTATCTTCAACCTAAGAATCAGTCTCTAGAATCCAGGATGTTACCTACTACTCTTTCTTTTTCACACATCCAGTACAAAGAACAAACTTAGCAGTTAGAAAATATCTTTACTATGCTTCTTCAAGAAGCAGAACAGACCAAAAGCAAGGTAGAAAAGAGAGTATATTTTACTTAATAATAGTCTTGTAAAAGCCAAAGTATATACTGAGTTGGTGAGTTAAAACTTGGAGGCTGCAGTGGTACAGCTCTTTAAGATTTTATCTAGCAAGTTCTCTGGTCTCCTTTCTAGCAAGTTCTCTGGTTCTTCTTTCTCTAAGAAACCCCCACGCAAAAAAAAAAAAAAAATTAGGGGTCCAAATGCAATGCCTCAGGTCTGTAATCCAAGCACTCTGGTAGGCCAAGGTGAGAGGACTGCTCCAGGCCAGGAGTTTGAGACCATCTTAGGCAACACAGCAAGACTCTCTACAAAAAATTTCAACATTAGCTGGGCATGGTGTGGCATGTGCCTGTACAGTCTAGTTATTTGGGAGGCTGTGGTGGGGTGACCACTTAAGCCCAGGGGTTCAAGGCTGCAGTGAGCTAGAATCACGCCACTACACTCCACCTTGGGCAACAGAGCAAGACCCTGTTTCTAAAAAAAAAAAAGTAAATAAATAAATAAATGTTTTTAAAATTGGGGTAAGCTGGGCGTGGTGGCTTATGCCTGTAATCCCAGCACTTTGGGGGACTAAGATGGGGGGACAGCTTATGCCCAGGAGGTCAAGACCAGCCTCGGCAACACAGAAAGATCTCATCTTTATAAATAATTTAAAAAATCAGCTGGGCATGGTGGCGCATGCCTGTGGTCCCAACTACTCAGGAGGCTGAGGTAGGAGGATTTCCAGAGTCTGAAAGGTTGAGGCTACAGTGAGCCATGATGCCACCACACTCTAGCTGGGCAGCACAACAAGACTCTGTCTCAAAAAGAAATAAAGAGGGCGGGGGCATGGGAAAATTTTAAGTACTTCAGAGGAAATAGTTGATTTTAACAGTTGACTGCTGTCTTTACACAAAATTCCAAATACAGTTAGTTATTTAAGTTATTTTCACAGGGTCTATGACATTTTAACTCAAGAAAAGTAACAAAATTTCAAAGTCTTTTCTAAATTATAATCAATTTTTTTTTTTTTTTTTTAAAGACAGGGTCTTACTTCTCTCTGCTGTCCGGACTAGAGTATAATGGCACTATCTGCAACCTTGAACTCCTGGGCTCAAGCAATCCTCCCAACCTTGGCCTTTGAATGTGCTGGGATTACAGGGGTAAACCACTGCATCCAGCCAATATTAACTTTACCAGGAACTGTGTATATCCTATTCAGTTTTACAATCAGGTAATTCTATTTCTTATTTTAACATCCAACTTTTCTTTCTCCAGAACAAGTGACAACCGCAGCCTAAATGAGTGCTTTATTTCTCACAGAATTAGTTCCTTTGTTACCTGGGGTTTTTTTTTTTAGCTGTAATAGCAAAATATAGTCTAATGAGTTTTCATTTTGTGGATTTTTTAAAATCTATTTCTTTCCCACTATTAGATTTTTAGATTCTCAGATGACCATTTCTTATTTATCTGTATATTCCTAGTACCTAACATTGAGCAGACTCCAACTCCTACCTTCAAAAATCCAGATTTCGCTTTTCTGTGTTTACTTTGGGTCCTTATTGACATAATTTGTACAACTAAACACCATTTGATATGCATTTTCATCTGTATTTTCTGGCTGTGAATTTTAACATTAATTTTAATAACAATAAAATATCCATGACTTAACAAACTTTCCCAACTTGTTAAACTTTTAAGATAGCTCAAGTTCTCATTACACACTGAAAACATACATATAGCTTTTTACTTTATTTGAACCAAACTTCTAATCTTTTTGAAATTACCAATTATAGTATAAGTTGAGTATCCCATATCCAAAAGGTTTGAGACCAGAACTGTTTCAGATTTCAGATTTTTTCAGATTTTTGAATCTCTGAATTATAGTTACTGGCTGAACATCACGAATCTTAAAATCCAAAATCCAAAATGCTTCAATGAGTAATTCCTTTCAGCATCATACTGGCACTCAAAAAGTTTCTAATTTTGGAGCATTTCAGACAGGGAATGCTTGACCTGTATTTAGAAAAATAAACTTGAACAATGTGAAGGATTCAATTGTCTGACTTAAACACAAAAATATTTTTAAAACTATTTTATTTTATTTATTTTTTTGAGACGGTGTTTCGCTCTTGTTGCCTAGGCTAGAGTGCAATGGCGCAATCTCAGCTCAGTGCAACCGCTGCCTCCCAGGTTCAAGTGATTCACTGGCCTCAGCCTCCCCAGTAGCTGGAATTACAGGCGCCTGCCACCACAACCAGCTAATTTTTGTATTTTTAGTAGAGATGGGATTTCACCATGTTGATCACGCTGGTCTCAAACTCCTGACCTCAGGTGATCTGCCTGCCTTAGCCTCTCAAAGAGATGGGATTACAGGTATGAGCCACCACTCCCAGCTCAAAAACTATCTTAAAATCAACTGAATAGAAAAATATTAAAACCTTATTAGAAAAGTTAATAGAAGGATATTAAAAACTGAGGCCAAGAGTGGTGGCTCACCCCTGTAATCCCAGCACTTTGGGAGGCTGAGTCGGGAGGATCACCTGAGGTCAGGAGTTTCGAACCAGCCTAACCAACATGGTGAAACCCTGTCTTTACTAAAAATACAAAAAAAATTAGCCGGGCTTGGTGGTGTGTGCCTGTAATCCCAGCTACTGGGGAGGCTGAAGCAAAAGAAGTGCTTGAAACCAGGAGGCGGAGGCGGAGGCTGCAGTGAGTTGAGATCGCACCACTGCACTCCAGCCTGGGCAACAGAGCAAGACTCTGTCTAAAAATAAATAAATAAATAAACTTATGCCTGACAAACTATACTACACATCTCCCCCTTTTTAATGTTTAGATTATCAGGAACTCTACTAGTTTTCAAAATTTCTCTATAAATTTTAGAATCAGATTTGACAAGAAAGAAAACCACACATTTCTCTGCATAGCAGACTTCTGAAGTGTTCAATATGAATATTCTATAACTTTCAAAATATTCAGTTGCCAACCAATCAAATCTGTTTATCAATACTGACGCAGCATAGAAGACAATCCTCTAAAGCAGTAATTCACAAATGCTAATGGGAAATTATCACCTTTTATTGGTCTAAGACAAAAATGGGGGGAAAATGTAGTGTTATTTCATGAAATCAAATATTAAAAGATTGAGTCAGGCATAGTGGCTCATGACTATAATCCTACCCACTTTGGGAGGCCAAGGCAAGAGAACTGCTTGGACACCCAGCCTGGGCAAGACAGCAAAACCCTGCCTCTACATACAAAAGATTTTTTTTTGTTTAATTAAAAGATTGTCCTTGAGGTCGGGTGTGATGGCTCACACCTGTAATCCCAGCACTTTGGGAGGCTGAGGCGGGAGTATCAATTGAGCCCACAGTTTGAGACCAGCCTGGGCAACAAAGCAAGAACCTGTGTCTACTAAAAATTTCAAAACTTTTAAATAAATTTTTTTAAAAATTGTCCTTTATTCTGAGATTATGTCCTTTCTTCAGTTTAAAAATGTATTTTTAAAATTAAAGTAAGATATTTTCATATACAGACCTTAACCTGGCAAAATAAGAAACTGCTAACTGTACTGGTCCCAAGAATTTTCTTAGAAATGTTACCAGTCTTAAATGAGTTTAGAGGCTGGGCACGGTGGCTCACACTTATAATCCCAGCACTTTGGGAAGCTGAGGCAGGCAGATAACTTGAGGCCAAGAGTTTGAGACTTGCCTGGCCAACATGGCGAAACCCTATTTATACTAAAAATACAAAAATTAGCTGGGCATGGGGGCCCACAACTGTAGTCCCAACTACCCAGGAGGCTGGGGCACAAGCTTAAACCTGGGGGGTAAAGGTTGCGCCACTGCACTCCAGCCTGGGCAACAGAGCAAGACTGTCTCAAAAAAAATAATAATTTGGAAATACAGTTCTCAAAAGCCTTTACTCATCTATCACAAAATAGTCTTACTTTTAAATAAAACAGAAAAATGGATTTCAAAAAACATGAGATCTAATTAATCTTATTCACCTTGGCTCCCTAGTGTCTGGCATGATGCCTGACACATAGTAGACATTCAATAAATATTTGCCAAATTAATTTATTTATTAAGCTAAGTCACTGAAATAAATGGCAACTGCCAGATTTTTAAAAATTAAAACCAAATGGAATATTTATAGAGTGAGTCACAATGTTAAATTTAACAATATAAAAATAAATGGTAATTGCCAGATTTTTTTAAAATTAAAAACAAGATGGAATTTTTATCATGAGTCATAATACCAAATTTAACAGCATAAAAATATGCCATCTGCTACACACTCTGGAATAAATAGTCCACTTTTTCATATTTACAAGTCCAAAAGGCAAACAATATTAAGAGCTGATTCAGGGGGAAATAGATAAAAGAGGCTTCGCTATAAATTGATAACGGCTGAAACTGAGGGATAAGTACAAAGAACTTCATTATACTGGGTACACCGGAGTTCAATATACTGTCCTCTTTACTTTTATATATATTTGAGATTTCCCATAATTAAAAAATAAGTAACAAACATGTTCTATGAAAAGATACTATAGCCATCAGAATAGAGAGAGATACTAAGTATGAAACAGGAAAAACAATTACTTAAGTATCAAATGTGATTTCTGTTCTGTAGAAGCTCAGTTGAATGTAAGATTTACATATATTAAAAAAAAATCAAACAGTAGGCCTATATATATGTCATTATGTAGTAAATGCTTTTTGGTATTGTAAGAGTTTAAAACAGAGCAATAGGCAAGGCACAGAGGTTCATGCCTATAATCCCAGCACTCTGAGAGGCCAAGGCGGGCGGATCACCTGAGGTCAGGAGTTCGAGACCAGCCTTGCCAACATGGTGAAACCCCATCTCTACTAAAAATACAAAAATTGGCCAGGTGTGGTGGTGGGCACCTGTAATCCCAGCTAACTGGAGGCTGAGGCACAAGCATCACTTGAACCTGGGAGGCAGAGGTTGCAATGAGCTGAGATTTCACCACCGCACTCCAGCCTGGGTAACAAAGTGAGACTCTGTCTAGATAGATAGAAAGAAGAGAGCAATAATGTCTTCCAAGTATACTTAGAATTTGGGCCTAGAAAGAGGTGAAGACAGAGTATATTGGTAGGAAAGAAGATGGGGGCGGGGGGAGTTGAGTCATGACATGGGCACAGAAAGGGTATAATTGGCATGACCAGAGAAGGTGCATGTTGAAGAACAGTGGACAAAGATTGCCAAGAAGGAAGAGGTAGATTATTGAAAGAGTTAAAGGCCAGTAATGGTGGCTCATGCCTGTAATCCCAACCCTTTGGGATGCTCAGGTGGGAGAACTTGAGCCCAGAAATTTGAGACCAGCCTGAGCAACATAGTGAGACTCCATCTCTATAAAAAAATTTTTTAAATTAGCCGGGTGTGGTGGCACATGCCTGTGGCCCCAGCTATTTGGGTGGCTGAGGTAGGAGGATCACTTAGCCTGCAAGGTTGAGGTTGCAGTGAGCCAAGATGGCAGCACTGCACTTCAGCCTGGGGAATAGAGTGAGACCCTGTCTCAAAAAAAAAAAAAAAAAAAAAAAAAGTCCAGGAGTGGCAGCTCACACTTGTAATCCCAACACACTTTGCAAGGCCAAGGCGGCCAGATCACTTGAGGCCAGGAGTTTGACACCTAGCCAACATGACAAAACCCCGTCTCTACTAAAAATACAAAAAGATTAGCTGGGTATAGTGATACATTCCTATAATCCCAGCTACTTGGGAGGCTGAGGCATAAGAATTGCTTGAACCCGAGAGGCAAAGGTTGCAGGGAGTTGAGACTGCATCACTGCACTCCAGCCTGGGTGACAGAGCAAGACTTTGTCTCAAAAAAAAGAAAAAGACAAAAAAAAAAGGAGTTAGAAGCCCTAGAGAGGGGTTTATTGATGGCTCAGAAAGAAATGGTAGCCACCAAAAAGTTCTCTTAAGGAACTTTCATGGTTGGATTTCTCAGGAAAATTAGCTCAGTAGCATTATGTGGTATGACTTAGGGAAGTTAAACATAAAACATAATGGTGTGAAGTAGGCTGCAGTAACAATCCAAATGTGAGGTGATCTAGAGTGGATGAGGGCACAGGCCAAAGAAGAAATAGAAACGGATACTTCAAAGAAAAAAGATATTTTGATTAACTAGATGTAAAAAAGCAAAGCAATAAGTCAGACCTGTGAAGGTTTCAATTCTAGACATTAGGTGGGTGTTATTCCATTGACAAAAACAGGGATGGTCGAAGGTACAGATTTAAGAAGTTAATATATTTGATTTCAGAGTTTGAAATTTCAGGAAACAATAATAACTACAATAATATACTAATGAATCCTTATAGCTTACTAGTGGCTAGGCACTTTTTTAGATGCTTTAGATGTATTAATTTATTCCTCAAAACAAGCTTAATGAGGTAATATTACTCTCATTTTAAAGAAGAGGAAATTGAGCTACAGAGAGGCTAAGCAACTTACTCAAGGTCACAAAGATGTAAATGATAAAACCAGGATTTGAAACTGGGCTTAACAAGTTTGCTGAATTGCCTCTCCAAGACATGAAAGACATACAGAAATGTTTAGGATGCAAAACAAACTTTATGATAAACATAGTTACATAAAAGATGAACATATCCATAAAGTTACCTGGCCTTGCAAAAAAAAAAAAAATCTTCTAATTTGACATTTTTAACAACCAACTACCTTTTAAAAAAATGCTTTTGAAGAAAGTAATTTTTGGCCGGGCGCGGTGGCTCAAGCCTGTAATCCCAGCACTTTGGGAGGCCGAGACGGGCGGATCACGAGGTCAGGAGATCGAGACCATCCTGGCTGACACGGTGAAACCCTGTCTCTACTAAAAAATACAAAAAACTAGCCGGGCTCGGTGGCGGGCGCCTGTAGTCCCAGCTACTCGGGAGGCTGAGGCAGGAGAATGGCGTGAACCCGGGAGGCGGAGCTTGCAGTGAGCTGAGATCCGGCCACTGCACTCCAGCCTGGGCGACAGAGCAAGACTCCGTCTCAAAAAAAAAAAAAAAAAGAAAGTAATTTTTTAAAGCTTTAGTAAACAATAAAACACCTAAGAAATAAAAGAGAATTAGGATTCAAGAAAAATGGTTTTTTGTTTGTTTGTTTTGTTTTTTCCTGAGACAGAGTTTTGCTCTGTCACCCAGGCTGGAGTGCAGTGGTGCGATCTCAGCTCACTGCGACCTACGTCCAGGTACAAGCGATTCTCCTGCCTCAGCCTCCTGAGTTGCTGGGACTACAGGCATGCTCCATCATGCCCAGCTAATTTTGCATTTTTAGTAGAGACAGGGTTTCTCCATGTTGGTAAGACAGGTCTCGAACTCCCAGCCTCAGGTGATTTGCCCACCTCGGCCTCCCAAAGTACTAGGATTACAGGAATGAGCCACTGTGCCAGGCCCAAGAAAAATGTATAATTACAATCAAATGTGAATGTCACAAACAGCCTAAATACAGAATATTACAATTTAAATGATGCTCTCTATCTTCATTTCAGTATGCAAGTTAATTATTAGGCATATTTAACCCGCTCTTTTGTATACTCCTTAGGAGATATATCTTACATTTTAGAAAATCAATAGGATAAACAATTTTTTTAAAAAGCATCAAAATAAATTTCCTTTAGAAGGACTTGACATTAGGCTGGGCACAGGTGATTCACACCTGTAATCCCAGCACTTTGGGAGGCCAAGGCAGGTAGATCACCTGAGGTCAGGAGTTTGAGACCAGCCTGGCCAACATGGTGAAACCCCCATCTCTACTAAAAATACAAAAATTAGCTGGGCACGGTGGCACGTGCCTGTTGTCCCAGCTACTTGGGAGGCTGAGGCAAGAGAATCAGTTGAACCTGGAAAGCAGAGGTTGCAGTGAGCAGAGACTACACCACTGCACTCCAGCCTGGGTGACAGAGAGACTCCATCTCAAAAAAATAAAAAGGAGAGAATAAATGTTACTACTCCATGGCAGAGTAAAATTCTCCGAGACAGAAAGCCCTGCCTTTCTCTCCCATATCACACAAAATTAAAATATGTCTATATAGCACAAACACATGATAAACTGTATTGTGAATACAAATATAATTTTTAGAATCGATAAGAACAGAAACTATTTACAATGTTTTAAAGGGTAATACTGATATGAGACAACTTGGCTTTTCTACACCCTGTCAATTTTAAGTCAAACAACATGTACTTACGTTCTGAAACTGTGTAAAGGAGGTTCTGGGGCAAAGGAGGAGGTAGTCTTGTTCCCACTGATGCAAGATTGGGCACTGCACTTGTCCCAGGCTGGTCACGGCTGTTTATCAAGCTTGATTGTGTTATGGGTGGTCCTACATACAGATAACAAAAAGTGAAAAGTACAGCATTAATATTTCCTCATACAAGTACCAGGCCAGGAGCAGTGGCTCACACCTGTAATCCAGAACTTTGGGAGGCCAAGGCAGGCGGATCACCTAAGGTCAGGAGTTCAACACCAGCCTAACCAACATGGAGAAACCCTGTCTCTACTAACAATACAAAAATTAGCAGGGCGTGGTGGCACATGCCTGCAATTTCCAGCTGCTTAGGAGGCTGAGGCAGAAGAATCACTTGAATCTGGGAGGCGGAGGTTGCAGTGAGCCGAGATCGCACCATTGCACTCCAGTCTGGGCAACAAGAGCAAAACCGTGTCTCAAAAAATAATAATAATTAAAAAAAAATACCATCGTAGGCCAGGCATGGTGGCTCATTCCTATAATTCCAGCACTTTGGGAGGTCCAGGCAGGCAGATCACTTGAGGTCAAAAGTTCGAGACTAGCTTGACCAACATGATGAAACCCCATCTCTACTAAAAGTACAAAAATAAGCTGGGTGTGGTGGCATACGCCTGTAATCCCAGCTACTTGGGAAGCTGAGGCAGGAGAATCACTTGAACGTGGGAGGTGGAGGCTGCAGTGAATCGAAATCACGCCACTGCATACCAACCTGGGCAACAGAGAAAGACTTCGTCTTAAAATAAAGAAAAAAATACCATACTAGTACTAACTTGGATGCTCATTTAAAATACCTAATTTGGCTCTGAACAGAATTAAGGAATTTGATATATGCAAGCTTAAGCACTGCGAGTTGTATAATTAATTAAAAGAACATTACTTGTTCTAGAACAGACAAATCTAAGGTGAAAAAAGGCAGGACAGGTTGCCTCTATGGGTGAAGGTGGAGAATGGCTGAGAAGAGGCTTCAGGAAACTTTCTAGGGTGATGGTAAAGTTCTACAGAATTCAAGTTAATGATAAGCATGCTTATTAAGTGTACTGATGTCTGCAACATACTGTGAAAAGCATGAACAGTAAAAATGAGAAACGGAAAAGTATGTGCTAACATAAATACAGTAAATGCTAATTGTAGAACCTAGACGGTAAGTACACAAGTACAATTCCTTCAACTTTTCTATTTGTTTCAAACTTTTCATAGCAAAATATCGGGAGAAATGGTATTCTTGAATTTAACTTTTAAATAGATATGTTCCCACATTGAGATAATGTTCTTTATTTTAGAATTTCCATATATAAAACGATGTTGCTTTATCTGGGAAATAAAATCTCAGCTTGAGCTTCACAATTATACTGTTTATGTGATTATATTAAATATTCACATATGGGCTGGGCATGGTGGCTCACGTCTGTAATCACAGAACTTTGGGAAGCTGAGGAGAGCAAACTGCTTGAGACCAGGAGTTCAAGACCAGCCTGGGGAACACGGTGAACGCTGTCTCTACAAAAACGTCCAAAAAAACTTTAGCCAGGCATGGTGGCACACGCCTGTAGTCCTACAGGAGGTTAAGGTGGGAGGATCCCTTTAAGCCTGGGAGGCAGAGGTTGCAGTGAGCTGTGAGCCAAGATCTCCCCACTGCACTCCAGCCTAGGGCACAGAGTGAGATCTTGTCTCAAGAAAAAAAAAGAAAAGAAAAGAAAAAAAAATCACAAATGCTACGTTTAAAAAAAAAAAAACAACATGTTTCTATAAGCCAAACATATGCATTAAATCCCTCCAAACATTTACCAACTTTAATAATAAAACATATTTGTTTATTTTTTTGGGACAAGGTCTTGCTCTGTCATAGAGGCTGCAGTGCAGTGAGGCCATCACAGCTCACTGCACCCTTACTGCACCCTTACTGGATTGTTTGAGTCCAGACTTCCTGGACTCAAACAATCCTCCCACTCCAGCCTCCCAAGCAGCAGAGACTACATGCACCCCCCGACATGCCTGGCTAATTTTTGTGTTTTTTGTAAAGCCAGGGTTTTGCCATGTTGCCAAGGCTGGTCTCAAACTCATAAGCTCAAGTGATCTGCCAGCCTCAGCCACCCAAAGTGTTGGAATTACAGGCGTGCACCACTGTGCCAGGCCATGAAATGTATATCCTACAGAAAACTTTACTGCAGGGAAGCTCAGGATCATGCTAAACCATTTTTATAATTTCTGTAATTATAATTCTATAATTGAGTCTATAATTTCAAAATAAAATGTTAAAAAGAAATTCATCAAAAGTACTGCTTAAACTGAACAGCGATATTTCTAAAAATAAAAATTTGCCATCTTTATTTATTTTTGAGACAGGGTCTGGCTCTGTCACCCAGGCTGGAGTGGAGTGGTACAATCTCAGCACACTGCAAACTGTCTCCCAGGCTCAAGCCATTCTCCCACCTCAGCATCCCAAGTAGCTGGGACTACGGGTACACACCACCATGCCTGGCTAATTTTTCTATTTTTTCTAGAGATGGGGTTTCGCCATCTTGCCCAGGCTGGCCTCGAACTCCAGAGTTCAAGTGATCCACCCACCTCAGCCTCCCAAAGTGCTGGGATTACAGATACAAGCCACCATGCCCAGCCTAATTTGCCATCTTTTAAGGTTAAATGTCTTCAAGCAGATAATGTTTTATATCTTTGCATACATGAAAACAATTCATTCCATAATTTTTTCAATTACTTTTTAAAAATTTAGTCTTACTTCTATTTCTACTATGTTGGCAACTGTTAATAATGCTTTTTAAATGACCATTTTAAAACATTTCTTACTCCTAATTTTGGTGGACATGATAATGGCATATTGATTTTTTTTTTTTAATAACAAAAACAAAAAGTCCTTATCAGAAAGGAAATCCATACTGAAGTACATACTGGTGAAGTGACATGACATTTAGAATTTACTCCAGCAAAAAACCAACCAACCCAAAAAAAGTGTATGGGAGAGAAGGGAAAATAAATGAGACAAAACAGCAGAATATTGATCATCATTGAGGCCGGATGATGGTACATGCAACACACATACTATTCTACTTCTAAAAATGTCCTTAATAAAAAAATTTTTTTAAAATATTATTTCAATATTCTTGAAGGGATTTTCTTTAGAGACTGGAAAATTTCGTAAAATTGCTAACATGTTTTTTCTCTGACATCTTAAAAACTAGCTTTCTTGGCCAGGCGTGGTGGCTCATGCCTGTAATCCTAGCACTTCGGGAGGCCAAGGCGGGAGAGGATTGCTTGAGGCCAGGAGTTCAAGACCAATCTGGCCAACATAATGAGACCCTGTCTCTAAAGAAAAACTAAATAAAAATAAACAAATAAATACTGGCTTTCTTAAGATGAGAACTAGATTTGACTAGAGGTCAATACAGGTTAGGCCACTACACACAAAATTTACACTGTGGTAATACAAACAATACTATGCAATAATGGATGGAAAAAAGAAAAAAATAGCATCTTAATTATGGGAATATATTCCAAATTATATTATTACTCTATTTCTCAAACACTTTAAAGAAGTGTCAAGTTAGCTAAAAGGGATGGGGTTCTTCTAAATAGAACACTAAAGAAAGAAAAATTCAACGAATATATACTTACTTGGTATGGGAAGCACAACGGATGGTGGAGGCTGACCATGTCCTTGGGGAACAGGAAGTCTCATACTATGGCCAGGACCTGGACCTGGGCCCGGGCCCGGGCCTGGACCTGGGCCTGGGCCTGGGCCTGGACCTGGCATTGGAGGCATTAACATTCCAGGAGGTGGTGGAGGAGGAAGCCCAGGAGGAGGGGGTGGGAAAGGAATCATACTTGGCAGAGCAACTTCATCAACAACTAGGGGATCATTTCCATGATCAAACTGACAAAGGTCACCAAGTACACAAAATCCTCTTTCTGTGGAATAAAAAATAAAAAAGGAATCTTATTATCATCTCCTTAGAGTTCAGAAAACAACAAAACATGTCCCTGAAAAACCCACCAATCTCATTTACAAAGTGGTTTTCTCCAAGGAATCCAAAGTCTCAGTGTTACTCTGTTAAGCATCACATATCCCCAAGGTAGAGGCAGATGTACTCTCTACTTTTTATACTATGATACTATGACTTGTTGAGACGGCAAATAAAAGAGTCAAGAACAGGTTACCAACTACCATTATACTAAACCATTTGCAATTAAGTTTTCATAATAAAAACTCAGATATTTTAAGTGAATATCAATTTAGCAAAGGCTTGGGGTAGGGGAGAATAAGGGCATTGATCTAGATTATTTACTCTCAATCTATTCTCATTACATTATTCTAAAGCAACCATTATTGCTGCATCTGGAAGCTGAAACTTTCAAATATTCAGGTGGACATTATGTACCAGGTTATCATTTGCAGTACTGTTCATAGTAGAAAAATAATAGAAACATCCCAAACATACATCAATAAGGAATAAGTTAAACACGTTTGTACATAAAGAATACTAAGAAGTAGGGCTGGGCGCAGTGGCTCACATCTGTAATATCAGCACTTTGGGAGGCCAAGGCAGGCAGATCACCAGGTCAAGAAATTGAGACCATCCTGACCAACATGGTGAAACCCCATCTCTACTAAAAATACAGAAATTAGCTGGGTGTGGTGGCACGCGCTTACAGTCCCAGCTACTCAGGAGGCTGAAGCAGGAGAATCGCTTGAACACAGGAGGTGGAGGCTGCAGTGAGCTGAGATCACGGCACTGCACTCCGGCCTGTTGACAGAGCAACACTCCATCTCAAAAAAAAAAAGAGAAAAAAAAGAATACTAAAAAGCCTAAATAAATATTGAGGAAGCTCTTTATGTTTTAACATAGGATGAATGCCAGGAAATACTGCTAAATGAAAAAACATTATGCAAAGTATGAGTAGTATACTAGTATTGTTAAAAATGTGGGGAAAATATGTGTATGTATTTGCTTACGTACATATGCACAGACTATGTTTGGAAAGATAAACAACAAATTGATAACATTACGTTGGCCTTGGGAAGGAGTACTCTGTGGCTGAGAGATTAGGGCGAGAATGAGGTAATTCTTGAATTATAATTTGACTCTATTTCCTACTTTAAAATAAGTAAAATGTAAAAACATATGCATTCTATATTTATAGAAAAAAATTATGATGTCTGTGACTTGCCTGAAATAATACAGGCCACAGAAGTGAGTGGGAGTATACATTAAAACAACATTCCCCATGAGTTGGTGCCTATTTAAATGATGTAACAGATACGCTGGGGTTAAGCATACCATTTTGTCAGCGTTTATGAATATATAAATACTTCCATAATAAAAATTTAAAAGAAATGCACACATACCAATTCATTCATTCAAATGGAAAGTTGGCAAATCAAACTTGTAAGTAACTTCTACAAATTCCCAGCACCAAACACTACTCAAAAAAATGATAATTCCTGGCTAGGCATGGTGGCTTACATCTGTAATCCCAGCACTTTGGGAGGCTGAGGCAGGTGGATCACCTGAGGTCAGGAGTTCCAGACAAGCCTGATCAATATGGTGGAACCCTGTCTCTACTAATACAAAAATCAGCCGGGCATGGTGGCTCACGCCTGTAATCCCAGCTACTTGGGAGGCTGAGGCAGGAAAATCGCTTGAACTTGGGAGGCAGAGGCTGCAGTGAGCCAAGATTGTGCCACTGCGCACTAGCCTGGGGGACAGAGCAAGTCTGTCTCCAAAAATAAATAAATAAATAAAATTTTTTAAAATTAAAATTACTAGCATCTACGAAATTTTATGGTATACTACGGTATACAGTGTTTGAAGTAACAATGAGAACAAGAAAACAAACAAACAAAAATCTAAAAAAGGGTAAAATTTAAATATTCTCTCAATGAGAGCCAAACCATTAAATCAGACAAGTAAATAAGCATATGGCAAAAGAGATTCTCCTCCCCATTCATTCCTTTTAACAAAATTTGGACTACAGGCACGGCACAGTGGCTCACACCTATAATCCCAGCACACTGGGAGGCTGAGGCGGGCAGATCACGTGAGGTCAGGAATTCGAGATCAGCCTGACAAAAATGGTGAAACCCTGTCTCTACTAAAAACACAAAAGTTAGCCAGGCATGGTGGCACGCGCCTGTGTGTGACTTACTGGAAACAATACAGGCCAGTGAAGTGAGTAGGAATACAGATTAAACAACATTCCCCATGGGTTGGTACCTACTTGAGAGGCTACTTGGGAGGCTGAGGCAGGAGAATCACTTGAACCCAGGAGATGGAGGTTGCAGTGAGCCAAGATCAAGCCACTACACTCCATCCTGGGCGACAGAGCGAGTCTCTGTCTCAAAATAAATAAATAAAATAAAATAAAATAAACTGGACTATAACTAAAAGATATGCAATATATGCAACGTTTGCTTTGCTAGTACTTTTGGGCACAATATGAGAAAAGGTGTTGATTTTTACCATCATAATCTCTGCATCGCCTCTTTGGTGGTAGGTTTCGACCAAAAGAATTGGAAGAGCTATGATTGTTATAGTAATTAGACCAACTCTCAGTTGTGTTTTCAGAGTGGTGAGCAGGTGCGATCACTGTAACAGTGCTGGGAATAGACTGTGCCCCAGAGGAATACTGCTCAGAAGAGTTTGGAGGTGGTGCAGACACAGGTACATAGGAACTCTCCAAGTCGTTCCTTTCGCTCTTAAATTTTGATCTTTCCCTGTGCTCTGTTTGGAGACAAAATTAAAAACAGAAAACAAAGAGATCAGATATTTCATGTTCTTAAACTATGTTTATTTTCTCACATAGAAAACATGAGAATGTTGGGTGCAGCACACCAACATGGCACATGTATACATATGTAACAAACCTGCACGTTGTGCACATGTACCCTAGAACTTAAAGTATAATAATAAAAAAAAAGAAAACATGAGAATGTTGAATTAAACTTATCTAGCTATCCACATTTCGCACTGCTCTCTTTATTAATATATCCTAAAAGTGAGGACATCAACATGTGACATATCTTGGGCAAGAACTTATACAAAATCATCTTTTATAGTATCAACATTAGTCACACTTAAAAAAACAGTCAGCTTCTCCACAGATATTTAATAAGAAGGTTATCTAAGAACTGACTTCCAAACTTGTATCTCAGAAAATGAGTGGCTGGGATCCCAATAATCTACTTATTTTATCTTTTTAATTTTATCAACTTCAAGCACCCTTCCAGCATATCAATTACTTTTAGAAAACCAAATGAACAAAAAAGAAAAGCAGGCAACCCTCTCCCTCACATGATAGCTTTATTGATTAAAGGACATTTGTATCCATTAAACAAAATGAGTTAAGTCTAGACATGTACAATACTTGAACAGCTCCTTTTTAATCAAACTCCCTTGATTCCATCCCCAGAATAGAGCCCTGTTTTCTAACAAAATGAATATTGAGTTTCTTGAGACAATTCCAGTTTTTACATTGCTTAGACATATTAAAGGTACATCTTTCTTTAAGAGAATTTCTTGCACCCTTGTGATAGAGACAGATAAACAACTACAGAGTTTTTAGGGGGACACTCATCTACTCACCAACATTCCTATTTGGATCCCGGTCTTTGCTGCGCCCCCTACTTCGGCTTCTACTACGACTCAGGCCTCGGCTCTTACTCCGACTCTTACTCCTGCCTCTTCTCCAGTCATACTTCTCACGGTACAATTCATTCCGCTCATAGTACCGGTCATAGTCTCTCCACTTCCCGTCTTCTCTTTTTTTCTCACGTGTCCTACAATATACAGATATAAAAGCCATATGCAGGCGATAGAAACCAAGTCTGCAAACAAATCTATAGTGTAATACTACTCTTGAGTCATAATATCTACGCTTTTTTAGAAAGTTGCAAAACTACCACATAATTCCTCTAATCAAATATATACAGAGAAAAAAAAATCCCTCCTGCAATTATGGGTGGGGAGAAATGAAAAAAAGAGATGAATCCAAAGTATGGGGAGAGATGAGCAGAGGAAAACAGAAAATTTGAACTAGAAAAGAAAAAAGGCTCAAAACAAAGTGTTCCTAAACAAAGACCAATTTTTGATGTTAGGTTGATGATTCAATATACAAGTTGTACTACTTGTCATAAAAAATGCCATGGATGATTTTAATACTGAGCACCCCTAACCAAATGGAACATTTCATTAATATTCTCTAAGGGGACTGCTCCCACCCCTGAGCTCTTGGGGAAAACACATAATAATGACTGTTTATAAAAGGAACAGAAAGTAAAACAAAGAAAAAAACAGAAAGAATGAAAGCAAGAAAGGTAACATCTTTCTTTAATGAGTTTACAGAGAGGAGTTAGTATATATATTAAAAATCCCTTGCAAGGCAACTAAAAAGTGAGTCATCAGTATCTTCCTAATTAAAGATAAACACAAACCTTCGTTCACTAGATTCTGAACGAGTCTTCTGGGGACTAGGATACTTCTTTTTTCTGCCATCTCGTTCTTCCTCTGCTGGCTCCTGAAATACCTATATGAAAATATTGATTAGAAATAAGAGTAGGGCCAGGCACGGTGGCTCACACCTGTAATCCCAACACTTTAGGAGGTCCAGGTGGGAAGACTACTTGAGGCCAGGAGATTGAGACCAGCCTGAAAAACACAGCGAGACTCCATCTCTACTAAAAATAATAAATAAAATAAGTTAGCTGGGCATGGTGGCTGTAGTTCACCAGCTATTCAGGAGGCTGATATGGGAGGACTGCTTGAACCCAGAAGTCGGAGGCTGCATTAAGCCATGATCACACCACTGCGCCACAGGCTGGGCAAGAGAGTGAGACCCTTCTCAAAAACAAACAAAAAAGAGAAATAAGAATGGTCCCTCTTGGTTGGGCGCAGTGATTCACACCTAATAATCCCAACACTTTGGGTGGCTGGGCAGGCGGATCACTTGAGGTCAGGAGTTCCAGACGAGCACGGCCAACATGGTGAAACCCCATCTCTACTAAAAATACAAAAATTAGCCAGGCGTGGTGGCATGCACCTGTAGTCCCAGCTACTCGGGGGGCTGAGACAGCAGAATCATTTGAACCCAGGAGGTGGAGGTCGCAGTGAGCCGAAATTGCACCACTGCACTCCAGCCTGGGCAACAGAGCGAGAATCTGTCTCCAAAAAAAAAAAAAAAAAAGGATAGTCCCTCTATAAATTATGAAATATGTCCATCTACCTGATAATATTTCTGGCGCAAGAGAGGGCACAAGTAAATACACTGAAAAAATAAAGTCAAATCATACCCAAAAGAGTTAGGCAACAGCAGAAATAAAAAAGATGCTCAGATTACTTCAACAAGCAGTAGGTTAATTTTTTAATGTTAAAGTAGGGAAAGGTAGTGTAGGAAAAGAATAAATAATTCATTCTTCAAATTAAAATAAAACAGCAAATCTCCAAGTACCATATAGTAAAATGGTTGTTTTCCTCATTATGAAATACATATACATATATAATTAATTTTAGTAGCTCTTCAGATTTTTTTCATAGGAAATGTTTTAGGAAAAAATGGTTAAATTAATGAATGCTATAAAACTAAGTAATTCATGTAAACTATGGAAAAATTGTATAGGAACTAATGGAAATATTAAGGTTTTCTCTCAAAGCCTAACAGTCAAAATTGACCAGAAATACAAAGAGAACAGTAATTTTTTTTTTAATTTAATTTAATTTTTTTTTTGAGACCAAGTGTCAGTCTGTTGCCCAGGTTGGAGTGCAGTGGCGCCATCTCGGCTCACTGCAACCTCTGCCTCCCAGAAAACCAGTGATTTTTATTATTGTACTTGAACAAGTTTATCTCAAACCAAATATACAGTCTTTACTAGAGAAAGGTGAAATAAAGTAATTTGCAAGAGTTAAACAAATGCCCATCTATGGAGAATCTCACTGACAAATACACAAATCGGGAAGTGAGTGAATGGACTTAGGAGATAATTTAATAAAATTCAGGCAACATAAAATGGCAGCCACAATATGGCAACCATATGGCAGCAAAATCACTACACAGTCACTAGACTACATTTAAAAATCATTCTCTATCCTAATTCACAGGAAATACAGAGGATGTATTATTCCACTGGGATGCAAACAGCAAAATCCAGACAGTAAAAACTCTACAGGACAAATGATTGAATTTCTTCACAAAATAAAATTTAAGGAAAAAGATGAGATAAAGAAAAGAGGAATGAAGGCAGTGTGCTTCATTAATCATGGCACATGTCTACCACGTTGTTTTTCCAGAAGCAGGATGAGTTGGTGCCAATGATCCAAATTCTTTTACCCTGGTGATCAATAGTCTAACCAGAAAACCAGTAATGGAACCCAATATAGCCAAAGACCAAGGAAGAAAGTTAAAATGGGTAATCTCTAGATTTGCTTCTCTATACCCTGTTAGAGCAACTAAGCACAGACCAGAAAAAGACAATTAACCAAAGATGTGTGCCACCTCAGACTCCTTTCCTACTCTATTATCTAACAGAAATACTATAAACAATTATGTTTATGCACTCTTAAATGAACTATAATTTATTTCAGTAATTGCAATTAAGTTATGTATAAAACTCAGAAAATGAGAAGTGCCAGAAAGTTGTCATTTGGGGTAGCTCTACACAGAAACTGGTATTATCCATTTTTCACAATTCTCAAAATTGTATCTACAAAGACACAAATAAGATAGTATAACGGTTTTGTTTTGTTTTTTAACTGTTCTTTCAAAACTCAAGATAGGCTGGGTGCGGTGGCTCACAACTGTAATCCCAGCACTTTGGGAGGCCAAGGCAGGTGAATCACCTGAGGTCAGGTGTTCAAGACCAGCCTGGCCAACATGGTGAAACTCCGTCTCTACTAAAAATACAAAAAAATTAGCCGGGAGTGGTGGTAGACACCTGTAATCCCAGCTACTTGGGAGGCTGAGGCAAGAGAATTGCATGAATCCAGGAGGTGGAGGTGGCAGTGAGCCGAGACTGCACCATTGCACTCCAGCCTGGTCAACAAGAATGAAACTCCATATCAAAAAAATAAATCAATAAACTCAAGATAATGCAAATTTTCTCTTATATTCAAATCAGCTGCCTCTCAAACAGATACATCTATACCACTGAAATTCAATGACTGTAAAAAAGTCACAAAAAATTTTAACTTATAAAAAACATAATCTATACCATAGACCAAAAATTATATACTATAATGTACCAAAGAAAAATTTCTGTGAAAGTTCTCAAGAAAGATTTCTTCCAGCCCTGGCAGAGTGGCTCATGCCTATAATCCCAGCACTTTGGGAGGCCGAGGCAAGCAGGTCACTTGAGGTCAGGAGTTTAAGATCAGCCTGGCCAACTTGGTGAAACCCCATCTCTACTAAAAAAAACAAACAACACACACACACACACACACACACACACACAAATTAGGCAGGAGTGGTGGCAGGGCCTATCATCCCAGCTACCCAGGAGGCTGAAGCAGAATAATTGCCTGAACCTGGAAGGCAGAGGTTGCAATGGGCCAAGATCACAACACCGCACTCCACCCTGGGCGACAGAATGAGATTCTGTCTAAAAAAAAAAAAACCGAAAGGTAGCCAGGCACGGTGGCTCACCCCTGTAATCCCAGCACTTTGGGAGGCCGAGGCAGGTGGATCACGAGGTCAGGAGTTCAAGACCAGCCTGGTCAATATGGTGAAACTCTGTCTCTACTAAAAATACAAAAATTAGCCAGGCATGGTGGCACATGCCTGTAATCCCAGCTACTTGGGAGGCTGAGGCAGGAGAATCGCTTGAACCCAGGAGGTGGAAGCTGCAGTGAGCTGAGACGGCACCACTGCACTCTAACCTTGGGCGATGGAGCGAGACTGTCTCAAAAAAAAAAAAAAAAAACCAGAAAGGTTTCTTCCTATTTCCAGTACTTGAAGACACATTAAACAAGCCTCTCCAATTTTGAGAGAACTTGATGAGATAATTACAGGGCATGATATTAAAAAAAAAAAAAACAGACAGCATTCTCAGTTGATCTTAATTAAATATAGCCACGTTTTTTTCTTTTAATGTTGGATCAGGTCAATCAGCCTAGCATTTAAAAATGAATTGGAAATAACTAAACGATACCTAATCCTTAGAATCAATCCTGAAAATGGAGAGGAAAAGAACATGCTATAAAAAAGAAACACTTGGGACCAGGTGCAGTGGCTCATGCCTGTACTCCCAGCACTTTGGGAGGCCAAGGCAGAAGGATTGCTTAAGCTCAGGAGTTCAAGACCAGCCTTGGCAACATAGTGAAACTCTGTCTCTTTAACAACAACAACAAACTTTTTTAAATGGAAATAAAAAAAGGACATTGCCTGGTAAATTGATAAAACTGAATACAGATAATACATTAAAATACTATACGGATGTTAAATTTACTGAACTTGATCACAGTATCATAAGTTACCTAAGAGAATATTACTTATTTGTAGGAAATATACATTGAAGTACTCTACTTAGGGGTGAAAAGACATGAAGTATGTGACTTACTACTCAAATGACTAAGAAAAAACTCATACGGATATTTAAAGAGAGCAGATGGGGCAAAGTTTCAGTAAATATATCTAGAACACCTATAAACCCAGAGCTTTGGGAGGCAGAGGTGGGAGTTTGAGACCAACCTGGGCAACATAAGGAGACTCCATCTCTACCAAAAAAAAAAAAAGTTTATCTAGATAGATGTCATATGGGTGTTTTGGATACTATTCTTGTAATTTTTTTTTTTTTTTTTTCTGAGGCAGAGTTTTGCTCTTGTTGCCCAGGCTGGAGTGCAACAGCATAATCTCGGCTCACTGCAACCTCTGCCGCCCCAGTTCAAGTGATTCTCCTGCCTCAGCCTCCCAAGTAACTGGGATTACAGACGCCTGCCACCATGCCCAACTAATATTTTGTATTTTTAGTAGAGGCAGGGCTTCCCATGTTGGCCAGGCTGATCTCAAACTTCTGACCTCAGGTGATTTGCCCACCTAGGCCTGCCAAAGCACTGGGATTACAGGCATGAGCCACCATACCCGGCCTCTTGTAATTTTTATTTAAGTTTAAAATTATTTCTAAATTAAAAGTTCATTTTACCTTCAGAATAAATGTAATAAAAAAAATATTAGGAAATATTTCTGCATGATAACCAACATTTATGTGCCAGGCACTGGACTAGAAACCATATATATACACACATATAATCTCACCTAATCCTCCATAGGTACTACTCTGATCCTCATTTTACTGATATCAGAGTGAGACAGATAAGTGAACTTGTAGAGTTGTTATTATAACTCACACAACCCGATTCCAGAATCCACATTTTTCTATGCTATATTGTCTGTATATAAAAGGAAGTACAAAGAACTCTGTAAAATTTCCTTCTTGGCTCAAACAATTAGGTTACCATCTATAACCATGTTTTTATACTTCAATATTATAAAAACATTTCTAAAGTCCTCTTTCCAATATTGACACTGATGTTCACAATTAAATTAACTATTTTTTAAAACTCTATATAATAAAAAAGTGTAACTGGTTTCTCCATACACATGAAAATGTGTTACCTAATGATTTCTCTTGAGGATTTGTTAACAGTTCACTTTCAGTCAATCTCTCTATATTTAACCAAGTTTTCTTTTTCTAAAAGTCACTAGATAAGATTTCTCTGACTTCCTCAATATTGCTAAAATATTTCTTGGATCTCTAAACAAGCTATCTGAAACTTTTCCAACTCTTCAGTCCAAGCAACTACGAAATCCTGATGAATAATCTGTACCATGCCTAAAATCCGGAAACTTGAATCAATACGCAATTACTTTTAAAAGGCTCAACTTCCAACTAAGGATACTGGTGACAGAATCTAAGAGGCCCCCAAGAGCAGGAGAAAAAATTTGCATTACCTCTTCTTTAATGTCTTCTTTTTCTTGGACTAGTGGTTTTGGCTCAGGCTTAACTGGTTCCAAAGGTGGAAGGTAGTTCTTAGTATAGAGACTTTCGAATAGTTTGTCCACAAAACCTGAAGTTTCTAAGGAGAAGAAATAACATTTACATATTGTGCAAACAAAAAACAAAAATTTGACAACACATTGTCAGCAAAGCTTAGGAAAACAGGGCATCTTGCACACTGCTGGTAGGACTAAAAATGAGTCCTACCTTATGGAAGAGAATCCCACTTCCAGGTTTTAAAATCCTTCTGACCTACTTGCAAAATAATATATAAGATTATTTGTTGGAGTATGTAATAGCAAAAGATCGGACACAACTCAAATTTCCATGAATAAGAGACTAGTTAAATAAACTATGGGATATCTATACAATAGAGTACACGACAGCTATAAAAAGAAAGAATACTAATAATACCTGATCTCGAAGATATAAGAGTATATATTTATATGTATTTCTATCCATCTGCATAAAGAAACTGAAATAAAATAAAAACTGACAAAATTGTGTACTGTAGGTGGGAACGCGGTGGACGTAAAACAGTAGAAGACTTTTACGGTATACCTCTTATTGTTGGATTAAAGGCACTGCCAACTCAAAAAACTTAACTGAAAATTGTTTTAAATCAGTTAAATATTTATTGACATGAAAATGATACAAAACTAACTTTTTGTGTTTTACTTAAAGGGTGCTCTGTTTGAAACTTTCTCAGACAACTGAATGGGAGAACCAGATGAATTTACTAAAAGTATTAATGTCAAATATTTATACTGCCTTTTTTTTTTTGAGACAGAGTCTTGCTCTGTTGCTCAGGCTGGAGTGCAGTGGTGCAATCTCAGCTTCAATCCTCCTGAGTTCAAGTGATTCTCCTGCCTCAGTCTCCTGAGTAGGTAGGATTACAGGCATGTGCCACCACGCCCGGCTAATTTTTGTATTTTTAGTGGAGACGGGGTTTTACCATGTTGGCCAAGCTGGTCTCGAACTCCTGACCTCAGGTGATCTGCCTGCCTTGGCCTCCCAAAGTGCTGGGATTATACGCATGAGCCACCACGTCTGGCCTATGCCTTATTAAAACCAAATCTAATTAACTTTGATTGGTCCTACCCTAAGGAACAGCTAAAGAGCATATTAAAAGCACAACACAAACTCTGCTTACATTTCAATTATTACATCTTTTACATAAAACCTATTTCTAAAATGTTATCTTTTCTATAGAAAAGTATCTTCTTATAAATTTCTTTATACTACTGATTTGTGTAGTAAGCATTTTTCCATGATTATAAAACTGTTAGCTCTCATTAACTATTACATATAAACTTAAGATAATCAGACCCTTCAAAGCCTCTATAATAAGAATACTTTCACTTATAATTATTTTCTAAACCAATTTATAACACGTTATTATCTTTTGTAATCTGAAAGACACATAGCTCAATTTGTAAAAAGCAAAGACAAACATCTACTATTAAACAATATTCTCTGGGAAACCAAAGTTTGGAAAAAATTAAAAATAAAAAATAAAAACAATATTCAAGGTACACTATTAAATTTTTAAAACATTATATATCATTATAAAAGAGTATGCTCACTTAATACTATTTTAAGATGCAATATAAACAGACATAATTCTACAGTTGCACTGTCCAATATAGTAGCCACTAGTCACATGTAGCTCTTTAAATTTGAGTTTAAATTAATTAAAATTAAATTTAAAAATCAATTTCTGGTCAGACGCAGTGGCTCATGCCTGTAATCCCAACATTTTGGGAGGCCAAGGCGGGTGGATCACTTGAGGCCAGGAGTTTGAGACCAGTGTGGCCAACATGGTGAAACTCTGTCTACTAAAAATACAAAAATTAGCCAGGTGTGGTGGCGCGTGCCTGTAACTCCAGCTACTCAAGAGGCTGAGGCAGGAGAACTGCTTGAGCGCAAGAGGTAGAGGTTTCAGTGAGCTGAAATTGCAGCACTGCACTCCAGCCTCGGCAACAAGAGCGAAACTCTGTCTCAAAAAAAAAAAAAAAAAAAAAAAAATCAATTTCTCTGGCCTATTAACCAGATTATCAAATGCTCAATAGCCACATGTGGCTAATGGCTACTGAAATGGAAAGTACAGATGTAGACCATATGCACAAAGTTCTATTGGACAGTGCTAGTCTAGAAAGACATATACAAGCTGATAACAGTGATATAAATTTATCTCTGGTGGCAAATTTATGGTTACTTATTTTCTTATCCTTTTAAAAATGTAGTGTATAGTTCCTTCTCATACATATTACTTATGTAATTTTTTAAAGTTACTAAAATCCTTTCTAACTTTTTTTGAGATGGAGTCTTGCTCTGTCACCCAGGCCTCCCAAGTAGCTGGGACTACAGGCAACCATCACCACTCCTGGCTAATTTTTCTGTATTTTTTTTAGTAAAGATGGGGTTTCACCATGTTAGCCAGGATGGTCTCGATCTCCTGACCTCATGATCTGCCCGCCTCAGCCTCCCAAAGCGCTGGGATTACAGGCATAAGCCACGGCGCCCGGCTAATCCTTTCTAACTTTTTATAACAAAGAATTCTTAGACGTCTAAACATTAATTTGGCCTTTTACCCCAAATATCTTTACCATGTTTTGCTTTCTCTTTTATCATGGTTCTGCATTTCACAAGATTCATCTTTAACGTAAATTAAGTAATGTAAATTAACACATTTAGAAAAGATAACATCTGTACTGGGGAGGAAATTAAATAGTTGTTATACTGGGAAGAAATTCTGTCAGTATTGTTCTGTTTCTACAAAAAGAGCTATAAAATGCATGAAAAAATATGTAATCCTATGTTTTAGATTGAGAAGCCATACTTACTTTTCTCTTTCACAGTAAATACTTATTTTAAATGATATCTTCTCATCACCAATAGCTAAATCAACTGATAAACATATATATATATATATATATATTTTTTTTTTTTTGAGTCGGAGTCTCGTTCAGTTGCCCAAGCTGGAGTGCAGTGGCGCGATCTCAGCTCACTGCAACCTCCGCCTTCTGGGTTCAAGCAATTCTCCTGCCTCAGCCTCCCGAGTAGCTGAGACTACAGGCATGCACCACCACGCCCTGCAAATTTCTGTATTTTTAGTAGAGACAGGGTTTCACCATGCTGGCCAGGATGGTCTCAATCTCTTGACCTCATGATCCGCCCGCCTGGGCCTCCCAAAGTGCTGGGATTACAGGCGTGAGTCACCACGCCTGGCCCATTCAACAATATTTACTGAACATCTTCCATGTACCAAGTACTGTAGGTTCCAAGTCTCCACTCTCAACCAAATGAAAGGCAAACAAAGGGTAGAGAGACAGATAAACAGGGAAATAAACCTATGACAGGTGGTGACAAGTGCCATGAAAACAACAAAACAGGAGTCAGGCACAGGGGCTCATGCCTTGTAATCCCAGCACTTTGGGATGCCAAGGTGGGGCAGTTGCTTGAGGCAAGAAGTTCAAGGATCAAACTGGGCAACAAAGTGAGACCCCAACACTACAAAAATAAAAATACACAGATATAAAAATAAATGAATAAAAAAGTAATAAAACAGGGTTGGAAGGAGGAGAGTGGATGGAGGCATGGAGTATACTATACTACACTGTATGTAGAGCACTCAGGGGAAACTGCTTTGAGAAGATGACATTTGAAGAGACCAGAAAGAAGTGAGGGAAGAATCCATGTTTCAGGCAAGGGTAAAACGAGTTCAAAGGGCCTGAGTTGGGAACATGTTTGCCATAATTCAAAAAATAGGTGGTAAATGTGGCTAGAGTGGAACAAGTGAGGGGGAATGATAGGAGATAAGGTCAGAGGCAACAGGGGAAACCTTGAGGAAGATCTGTAGACCATGGAAACGGATTTGGTAAGATGAAAAGTTAAAGGCACAAAGAGAAGAGGATCATGCACATCTCTTCTTGGATATTAAGAAGCCCCATCCAAGGGGGGGAAAAAAACTGATGAGCTCATCATCTTAATGAAAAGCAAGAATAAGCAGCTTCATTATCCTTAAACTGTTATTCCTCAATCATCAAGTAGGCTCCATCAAAAGCTGCAAAAGACCTAATCATCTAAAAAGCATTAGAGCTGCCATTGCCTTAATAGAGGAAAGCAGCAAAGAAGAAAAGGGAAAAAACCAGTTCTAACAAAACATGATAAATAATTAAGTATGAATGGGTATATTCAAGTATTCAAAGGACTCTGACTACTTTCTTTCCTATCAAGCTTATATCTCCAAGACTTTTCAGGGAGTTTTAAATTTAAAATCTTTACTTCAATACTTGATTGAAGGCCCATAATAATTACCTTTTTGTAAAAAGACATCAAGTTGATCAGCACAAAAGGCTTTTAATTCTTTCTCAGGTTTGTCCTTCTTGACCAGTGCTACAACATAGTTGGCTAAGGCTGAAGGATCAGCATCACATCTAGTTAGACAAAGAGAAAACAAAAATTTTAAAAAACACTTTTTTTTCAAACAGTTGTGTCATTAATGAAGTAACCCTTATTTTGGAAAATGAGAGATCAAAACTATTCTAAAAACTGACCACAAACACAGGCAACTTTTATAATAAACATATACATACTGCGAGATTTTCCTTTTGCATTTATTTCTACAAAATGACTAGTATGTCTTCTATTTTTGAGGTTCTAATTATACCAAGGATCTTGGGTGAGCTCTACATTTATTTGTTCTCTCATTGATAATAGGGAAAGAGTGGCAACTGATCCCTAAGTTGCTGTTTGGCTCCCAGCTATAGAAGCACTGTCAGTAACACCTTCAGGAACTATCTGTTCCAGGTGATTGATGAGCAAAAGGAAGGGAAGTGATGGAAAAATTTTCTCCTCTCCTCGAGACACCTCTCCTGACACCACAGGCACCAGTATCTAAAAATGGCTATCAGCCCTTTGGCTAATCTCAATGAGTATCTTAAAGATCTTTTTAAAAAATAAGAACATGAAAAGAATGGCATTTAAATATTATTGGCAAATGCTTTAGCAGCTGTAAGAAAGAAAGATCTAGGAGTTAGAAACAGAAAGGAAAAGAGAAGTGGTGAAAGGACAGCAGAGATAACCTTTATCTACTTCACATTTTTTCTAGTAAGTAATCCAACACTGACACTCAAAATCATCTCCTATTCCAGGATAGCTCATAATCCTTGGGTTGTCAACTCCTGATGGATAGTAATCTGTCTGAATCAAGGTTTTATGTACATCACATGAAACTAGAAGTTTTCTTGTTGTAAACATATATATACACACACAAATATAAAATATTCTAGACTTTCTGATGAATACATAATTAACACATATCCTTCACAGTATGGTTATGGAGGTAAAATGAAAACATTCAGGCTGGGTGCAATGGCTCAGGCCTGTAATCCCAACATTCTGAGAGGCTGAGGCAGGAGAATCACTTGAGCCCAGGAGTCCAAGACCAGCCTGGGCAACATGGCAAAACCCTGTTGCTACAGGAAATACAAAAATTAGCCAGGTGTGGTGGTGCACGCCTGTAATTCCAGCTACTGTGGAGGCTGAGGTGGGAGGATGCTTGAGGCTGGGAGGCAGAGATTGCAGTCAGCTGATATCACACCACTGCACTCCAGCCTGGGTGACAGAATGAGACCCTGTCTCAAAGAAACAAAAAACAAACAAAAAATTCAGAATAACAGTAAGTAAAACTATTATGCAAGCAAAGTGATTATATAACCTAAAAAACACTATTCAAATCTAACTAATCTTGCTCTATAATTCTCGGGCCTTCACTGCCAGCCAGAAAGTTAAAAGATTTCAGCTCACTTGGGAGGCTGAGGCAAGAGGACACCTTGAGCCCCCGAGTTGGAGGTTGCAGCAAGCCATGATCACGCCACTGCACTCCAGCCTAGGCAACAGAGTGAGATCTTGTCTCCAAAAAAAAAGAGGCTTCAGCTCAAGAATATCAATCACGTTTCCAATAACTTTCTGAGATTAGTAAACAAAATAAAAATCAAGCACCAGTACTTTTACTTCCTTCTAGTTTTTATACTTAAAGTTCGTAATTCAGTAACACAGGTTTTTTTGTTGTCACTATTAACATTGTCATGGGAAAGGCTGGTTCTTTAAACATTCATGTGCCTGGCCGGGTGCAGTGGCTCATGTCTGTAATCCTAGCACTTTGGGAGGCCGAGGCAGGTGGATCACCTGAGGTCAGGAGTTCAAGACCAGCCTGGCCAACATGGTGAAACCCTGTCTCTACTAAAAACACAAAAATTAGCCAGGCAAGGTGGTGGACACCTGTAATCTCAGCTACTCGGGAGGCTGAGGCAGAAGAATCACTTGAACCCAGGAGGCAGAGGTTGCAGTGAGCTGAGATCATGCCATTGCATTCCAGCCTGGGCTACAGAGCGAGACTCCATCTCTAAATACATAAATAAATAGACAGACAGACAGATAGATAGACAGATAGTCAGTCAAGGCTGGGCATGGTGGCTCATACCCGTAATCCCAACACTTTGGGAGGCCAAGGCAGACTGCTTAAGTCCAGGAGTTCAAGAACAGCTTGGGCAATATAGCAAGACCCAGTCTCTACAAATAATATAAAAATTAGCCAGGTATGGTGGCACATGCCTGTAGTCCCAGCTACTCAGGAAGCTGAGGCAGGAGGATAGACTGAGCCTAGGAGGTCCAGGCTATAATGAGCCATGATCACACCACTGCCCTCCAGCCTGGGATACACAGTGAGACCGTGTCTCAAAAAATAAAAAATTAAAGAAAGTAAAGATTTTTCTTAAGTAAAAAATAAGTTACATTTTGGAGAATTATGAACAGATAACCTTAGTAAGTCCAACTGCTAAATTCTAAAATTTATATATATATATATGTGTGCCTGTGTGTGTGTGTATATATACATATATACAGAGAGAGAGAGAGAGAGAGAGAGAGAGAGAGAATGTGTGTAAACTTGAATTTGCTAAGAGAATAGATCTTTTTTTTTTGAGACAGAGTCTTGCCTGTGGCCCAGGTTGGAGTGCAGTGGCTCAATCTCAGCTCATTGCAACCTCCACCTCCCGGGTTCACACCATTCTCCTGCCTCAGCCTCCTGAGTAGCTGGGACTACAGGTGCCCACCACCACGCCCAGATAGTTTTTCGTATTTTTTAGTAGAGATGGGGCTTCACCGTGTTAACCAGGATGGTCTCGATCTCCTGACCTCGTGATCCGTCCGCCTCGGCCTCCCAAAGCGCTGGGATTACAGGCATGAGCCACTGTGCCTGGCCTAAGAGAGCAGATCTTAGGTGTTCTCACCACACAAAAAAAGATAGCTATATGAGATGATTATGTTAATTAGCTTTTGATATATATGCACATTTCAGCATTTGTATGTATATCAAAACATCACACCTTAAATGCATACAATTTTTATTAATAAAATTTTAAATTAAAAACAAAAATAGTGAACATATAGCCTTTCTATCTTCAAAAAATATTATGGTCCAGTGTGGTGGCTCACACCCATAATTCCACACTTCGGGAGGCCAAGTGTGGGGATCGCTTGAGTCCAGGAGTTTCAGACTATGGCGAAACCCATTTCTACAAAAAATTAACCAGGTATGGTGACATGCGCCTGTGGTCCCAGCTACCCAGGAGGCCGTGGTGGGAGAATCACGTGAGCCCAAGAGGCAGAGTGTGCAGTGAGCCAAGATTGTGCCACTGCATTCCAGCATGGGCAACAGAGCAAGACTGTCTCAAAAATAAAAATAAAATAAAAATTACACATGCCATCAGGGCGCAGTGGCTCACCCCTGCAGTCCCAGCGCTTTGGAAGGCCGAGACAGGAGGATCAAGAGGTCAGGAGTTCAAGACCAGCTTTACCAAAATGGTGAAACCCCATCTCTACTAAAAACACAAAAATTAGCCAGGCGTGGTGGTATGCGCCTGTAATCCCAGCTACTCGGGAGACTGAGGCAGGAGAATCACTTGAACCCGGGAGGCAGAGGTTGCAGTGAGCAGAGATCACGCCGCTGCACTCCAACCTGGGTGACAGAGCGAGACTGTCTCAAAAAAAAAAAAAAAAAAAATACACATGCCACGCTTACCCTGATTATTCTATAAACACCTTAAAAAACAGATGTGTAGTCCAACTTAATTTCACCCCTGAGAACAGTAAGAAATTTTTTTTTTTTTTTTTTTTTTTTTTTTTTTTTGGGTCGGAGTCTCGCTGTGTCTCCCAGGCTGGAGTGCAGTGGCGTGGTCTCGGCTCACTGCAAGCTCCGCCTCCCGGGTTCACGCCATTCTCCCACCTCAGCCTCCCAAGTAGCTGAGACTACAGGCGCCCACCACCACGCCCGGCTAGTTTTTTGTATTTTTAGTAGAGACGGGGTTTCACCATGTTAGCCAGGATAGTCTCGATCTCCTGACCTCGTGATCCACCCGCCTCGGCCTCCCAAAGTGCTGGGATTACAGGCTTGAGCCACCGCGCCCGGCCAGTAAGAAATTTTTGATCAGTGTAATTCTAGTCAACACTCATATGGAGGAGAGAAGGGGAAAAAATTATATTTCCACCTTTATGTAGAAAGTTTAGTTCTTGGATAAGGATAGTCTAACACAGAAGAGAAAGACTTAGAAAAATAAATAAGAATGGCACAAAATGGTAATGTTATTTTCTCTGGTGTTATAGGAATCTTCAAGGAGTCTAATGATTTGATAGATTTAGTGCTGGGTATGGATAATAAGGTTTCTACATGTGAAGAATGGGCAAAACATTCAGATATTGGATAACTGAAATGGGTTTAAGAAACCCAGATAATGGCTGGGTGCAGTGGCTCATGCTTGTAATTCCAGCACTTTGGGAGGCTGAGGCAGGAGGATCACCTGAGGTCAGGAGTTCGAGATCAGCCTGGCCAACATCATGAAGCCCCGTGTCTACTAAAAATACAGAAATTAGCCAGGTGTGGTGACATGCACCTGTAATCCCAGCTACTTGGGAGGCTGAGGCCGGAGAACTGCTTGAGCCTGGGAGGCGGAGGTTGCAGTGAGCCGAGATCATGCCACTGCACTCCAGCCTGACCGATAGAGCGCAACTCAAGTCTCAAAAAAAAAAAAAAGAAAAAAGAAGAAGAAAAGAAAATAAACCCAGATATATTTTACATATATTTAGTATTCAGACTCTTAAAAACACACATTTTGATACGATACTTTTAAAAATCAACATGAGGCCGGGCGCGGTGGCTCAAGCCTGTAATCCCAGCACTTTGGGAGGCCGAGACGGGCGGATCACAAGGTCAGGAGATCAAGACCATCCTGGCTAACACGGTGAAACCCCGTCTCTACCAAAAAATACAAAAATCTAGCCGGGCGAGGTGGCGGGCGCCTGTAGTCCCAGCTACTCGGGAGGCTGAGGCAGGAGAATGGCGTAAACCTGGGAGGCGGAGCTTGCAGTGAGCTGAGATCCGGCCACTGCACTCCAGCCTGGGCGACAGAGGGAGACTCCGCCTCAAAAAAAAAAAAAAAAAAAATCAACATGAATATACAGAAAAGTAAAATAGAGTAGAAAAGGTTAGACTCCAGGAGAAGAGAATGATCACAGATTCTAAACATTTGTTTAATGTGAGGAAACAAATGATTGTCAATAACTGACAGAAATCTGCACCAAATACAACAGCATGTTTACAGCCAAAGGAATAGGACCATTTAAATTTAACGGCTCCTAACATGTATCCATAAAGTACGCTCTTAAGAAAATTACAAGTCTAAAATAATAAGTCACACTAATTGAATAGTGAAACTTAAATACATTGGGGAGTTTTGTGCTTTAATTTTCTAGACCTTCATAATTATTCTTATTCTTTCACCCATTGATTCCTCACTATATAATCTCTAAAACACAGCCATGATAGTGTAGCTACAGTATCAATGCTAACTACTCAACAAGACTTCCAGAAGTATGTCACAAAAATCTGAGTACAACTAAGACTCTTGAGAATATAATACAAGTGCGGTATCCCCTCCCTTTCCTGAAAATTCATCACTTCCTTCTTCTCATACCCAGGAAAAGTAGTTAAAATCTTTTAGCTACTTTATTTGGAAGCAAAGCTTATGGGAATCCACTACTGCTTGACTATAAAAACAAGCATATTTGGGGATGAAAGAGATTGTAAAATTTGGGATCCACGACTATGCTAAATAAACATGTCTCTAGACAAAAAGGGACTTCTATTATAACATGGAGATTAGAAAAGACAATAATACCCATTTTAAATTACCATTCTACTATAGATTTGTAAATCTGTAAAGATAAATTAAGTGATCCATTTAAGATCAGGCAGACAGCACATCTGTGGAACTAAAAATCAGCTGCAATTCCACACAAGTAAAATCTGTTTCACAAGCATGTCTTTTTCTAATGTATATCTGCAAGAAAAATTAACATATCTTAAGTATCAACCAACGGTTACCTTTTAAAGAATCAACAAAAGAAATTTTCTAAAGGTTAATGTTACTTACAAATAGGACTCCTTAAAATTCACACCTTGTATAATAACGTTTTAAGAACACATCTCAATTATCTTTTAAGTTATTTTAAAAAGTCAACAAATTTTTATCAGAGTAAGCTAATAGAAACATTGCCCTAAAAATGCCTCATCTGTAAAAATCTCAAATTTGTCTTTTTCCCCTTTTAATGAAATCTCTATTGCACGTATATTACACAACTGCTGAGCCAGTACATAAGCTTCACAGAAAATTTCAGACATACAATCATAAAATCAAATAGTAAGGTCCTATATCTTTGGCCCCAAGCCAAAAAACACTACTGAAAAACCATTATCATTTACTGGCTTTAGGAAAAAAGCCAAGACTACCTAGACCTTTTCCACTTTCAGAAAAATTTACATGTTTCTGAATATGGATCTAATTTTAAGTTCCATCTTAATGTGCTCTTTCTTTCAGAGGTGAAATAGCTAATACATGTGCTTCTGAGCCACAGGTAAAAAAAATTATATCTCCTGATCTCAATGTGTATCAACAGTCATTAAAAATATCCATATTCTCGGTGGGGCGTGGTGGCTCATGCCTGTAATCCCAACACTTTGGGAGGCTGAGGCAGGTGGATCACCTGAGGTCGGGAGTTCAAGACCAGCCTGACCAACATGGAGAAACCCCATCTCTACTAAAAATACAAAATTAGCTGGGCGTGGTAGTACATGCCTATAATCCCAGCTACTCGGGAGGCTGAGGCAGAAGAATTGCTTGAACCCGGGAGGCAGTGGTTGCGGTGAGCTGAGATTGCGCCATTGCATTCCAGCCTCGGCAACAAAAGCGAAACTCCATCTCAAAAAAAAAAAAAAGAAAAAAAATCCATATTCTCTGACCAGTAGTTACACTTATGAGAAACCAGACTAAGGAAATAAAGGCAAATATAGAAAATACTACTGGCACCTAAAGCTACACACACATAAAATGTATTTATTATATAAAAACAGCATTACTTTTTAACAAAAAAAACAGTGCCAAGGTAACCATTCTCTTATTGTTGGATGTTTGTGAAATATTAGACATCCAAAGTGATGGTTATTAGCTGCGCATGGTGGTAGGCGCTTGTAATCCCAGCTACTCAGGAGGCTGAGGCAGGAGTATCGCTTGAATCCATCCAGGAGACAGAGGTTGCAGTGAACTGAGATCATGCCACTGCACTCCAGACTGAGCAACAAAGCAAGACTCCATCTCAAAAAATATATATGTAATATAAAATACAATATAATAAACAAATGTTTTTTTAAAAAATTATGGTTATGGCCAGGCACAGTGGCTCATGCCTGTAATCCCAGCACTTCAGGAGGCTGAGGTGGGAGGATAGCTTCAGCTCAGGAGTTCAAGACCAGTCTGGGCAACATAGTGAGACCCCCATCTCTAAAAAAACAAAATTAAAAAATGAGCCTGGTGTGGCGGCATGCGCCTATAGTCCCAGCTACTTACGAGGCTGAAGCGGGAGGACTGTACGATCCTGGAAGGCTGAGGCTACAGTGAGCTATGACCACATCACTGCACTCCAGCCTGGGTAACAGAGCAAAACCCTGTCTTGATAAAAAACAAGGGCCGGGCGGGGTGGCTAACGCCTGTAATCCCAGCACTTTGGGAGGCCGAGGCAGGCAGATCATGAGGTCAAGAGTTCGAGACCAGCCTGGCCAACATGGTGAAAGCCCGTCTCTACTAAGAATGCAAAAATTAGCCAGGCGTGGCGGCACATGCCTGTAATCCCAGTTACTTGGGAGGCTGAGGCAGGAGAATCGCTTGAAACCGGGAGGCAGAGGTTGTAGTGAGTTGAGATCACACCACTGCACTCCAGCCTGGGCGACAGAGCAAGACTCCACCTCAGGGGTGGGGGGAATAACAAAAAACAAAAAAACCAAAGTGACAGTTATAAAAGCAACATATACATGTGAAAAATGCTTCTAATGTAATGTCAAAGAAATCAGAATTTTACAATGAGTTTGACTGTAGCTATATAAAAATTTATACACAGAAGAGAAACTGAAAATAAATACTAATAATTTTGTTTTCTCTATTTTCTATACTGTCATAATGCAATAATACTTTTATTTTTATTTTAAAAGAATGAAAGTAAATTTTTTAAAACAGTCTGACTCTGAGATCTGTGTTCAGATTATTCCTTTGATAAGACCATACTGGGCCAGGCCCGGGGGCTCACACCTGTAATCCCAGGGGCGGATCACCTGAGGTCAGGAGTTCGCGACTAGCCTGACCAATATGAAGAAACCTCGTCTCTACTAAAAATACAAAATTAGCCAGGCGTGGTGGCGCATGCCTGTAATCCCAGCTACTCAGGAGGCTGAGGCAGGAGAATCGCTTCAACCCAGGTGGCGGAGGTTGCAGTGAGCCGAGATCGTGCCATTGCACTCCAGTCTGGGCAACAAGAGCAAAACTCCTCTCAAAAGAAAAAAAAAAAAAAGACAAGACCATACTGGACAAAGTAAGTAAAAATGGAGTTGACTTTCACATTTGTTAATACCTATTAAAGATATACATGTATTGGTACTTTCAAATGAAAACTTTCTGTCTTAGTCTGTTTGGGCTACTATAACAGAATACCTTAGACTAGGCAATTTAGTATTTATTTATTTTTTGAGACAGGGTCTCATTCTGTTACCCAGGATGGAGTACAGTGGCATGATCACGGCTCACTGCAGCCTCAACGTCCCAGGCTCAAGTGATCCTCCCACCTTAGCCTCCCAAGTAGGTGGGACTACAAGCGTGCACCACCATGCCCGACTAAGGCTATTTTTTTTACTTTTTTGTAAAGGCAGAGTTTTGCCCCGTTGTCCAGGCTGGTCTCGAATTCCTGGACTCAAGTGATCCACCCACCTCAGCCTCCCAAAGTGCTGGGATGACAGGCATGAGCCCACAGTTCCTAGCCAACTAGGTAATTTATAAACAGAAATGTGTTGCTCACAATTCTGCAGGCTGGGAAGTTCAAGATTAAAGCATCAGCAAACTTGGAGTCTAGTGAGGGCCCATTCCTCATAGATGGTACCTTCTATGTCCTCTCATGGTAACAAGCAGGCTCCTTACTTTTTTTTTTTTTTTGAGATGTCCAACATGAATTTTGGGGGGACAACAACATTCAGACCATAGTACTTTCATCTTCCTTTTAAGTAATTAGGGGCTTTCATGAATGAACATGATGTGGAAGAAATAACCCTAGGTTTATTTGGGAGGAAAACATATACATACATTCATCAGTTGCAAATACCATTTGGGTATTTGGACGATAGCTCCTGGTATAGTAACCACCAGCTAAACATATGCACAAAATTAGACTACTAAAAACTTCTTTCTTTTCTAATTGTCAATTACCTATATATACATATGAGAATGTTCATTCATTTAAACATATACTGAATGTTTACTAAGTGCCAAGTATATTGCTTGGTAATGGAATTACTCTGAACAAAACAGACCTTGCCCTGCACTCCCATGGCCAAGAGGTAGACATGCAAACAAATAATTACAGTACAAAATAACAAATTGTATAAAAAGATATTAATAAGGAAGTAAGTAGCAACATTGTGAGAGGATAAGAGAAGACAGTGGCAAGAAACATAGGGCTATAAAAGCAACTTCTGGCTTCTAGCCTATAGTTATCGGGCCAGGAAGGATGAAGTCAGACATCTTTAAAAGGCAGACCAAAGGACATAAGAATAAATACATTCTTAAGTTAGTGGACTAAAACTTGCCAAGAAGTCTTCTGGCCAAAGTTCTTTTCTATGAAATCGTGAATGGTATCCTTAAGTCCTACAGCACTTTAGAGGCACACTAACTCTCTGAAGCCACTAAGTACACTTAGAAAATTACCAATTCTTCCCAAACTTAAGAATATACCTCAAAATACTTATTTAACCCGTAGTTTATTTACCAGGTGGTCAGGTCTAACAATTGCTAGATGATTATTTTTCCTCCCATTTGGGCAACTGCAGAGATTACCATCCAGAGTTCAATTTGATAAGGACTGCCAACATAAAGCAACATGTAAACTCTAGAGTTCAACCAAAGTATACGCATCATGATCACTGAACCCATAAATGTGAACCAATGAAATAAACTTATTCTATTAACCTTATTGCTGCCTTTTCTATCACACTCCAAGCTGACAACATATTCAGTCTCCTAGTGCACTTTAAAAGACACTGATATGGCCAGAACTCACAAAAACCGCACATCAAGTCTATGACTTTGACTAGCAGTTCCTGTTGCTACCTATAGCACCTGCAATGAGACTCTAGATCTGCCTTGTAATAGACTGATTATTATTATTTAAGTGGCAGTGGTGTTTAACAGTAATAAGCAAAATACTTTTGCAGACAGTTTCACGTATTTTCATATTCCAAAAACCATAAAATGTTGTTTATATTTATAGAATGATTCAAAGGTACACAAACCACTTAGTCTACATTTTTAATACTCATAACAGACTTGGTGAAGTAGGTAAAAGGCAAATAAAATTTAATTCTGTTTAACAGAAAAAGGTAGACAATTTCTCCTGTCACAGAGTGAATCAGAAATAGATATGGAACTAGAAATTAAATGCCCTGATTCATACGTCTATTAAAGTAAGATAGACAGATGCAAATTGTCCAAAGAGTTTACAAATTCCACCATGCTTTTTAAAACATACACCAAGAGAAAGTTTTACACTAAGCCAAACAAGCAGCAGTGAATAATACATATTTATACATTTTATATAATATAAATAAAACATTCCCCATTAAATACAACATGTTTTGATAGAAATGCAGGTTACTGAAAAATGCTTGCCTGATCTTTTTTTAAACTTGCAGAAATTTATTTAGTGATGCACTTATCTCCTGAATTTAGTAGAACCGTACTTTAAAGGGGTTCACATACTTACAATGAGCAGTTATTTCTGACAGAAAGAAACCATGACATCTCTAAATTGTGCATGATCCCTACACAGTCTCTATGACTAGGATATCTAGGATATTTTGAAAGTGAGGAAAGATGAAGGCCCCAAACAAGAACTGAGTCTAGTTTACTCATACAGCTGTAGGGAAAGAGAGAAACTTCTTGACTGAGATATTGGTTTCCCTCCCTTTTACTGCACTGCCAACAAAAATGGTGGTACTAGTTTATTCCAGCCAGTTAAGGTGTCGTTTCTTCCTGTCTCCCTCCTGTCTTTCCTCTAATAAAAGTAATAGATGTGTTTGCTACCTACAAAGGGAATGGAAGATGACAGTTATAAGCTCTACTAGCCCATGACATTACTAACTAGTCCATAGGGAATAATCAACTGTAAACTAGATTGGTTTAGAAATACCTCCTGTTAGGCCGGGTGCGGCAGCTCATGCCTGTAATCCCAGCACTTTGGGAGCCGGGTCACCTGAGGTCAGGAGTTCAAGACCAGCCTGACCAACACGGTGAAACCCCATCTCTACCAAAAATACAAAAATTAGCCAGGCAAGGTGATGCATGCCTGTAATCCCAGATACTTGGGAGGTTGAGGCAGGAGAATTGCTTGAACCCCGGAGACGGAGGCTGCAGTGAGCCAAGATCGTGCCACTGCACTCCAGCCTCAGCAACCGAGACTCTGTCTTGAAAAAAAAAAAAAAAAAAAAAGAAATACCTCCTGTTATATGCATATGTTTCACTAGGGACAAGCTGTAACATTTTAAAAATCCCCCAGGAATTGGAAGTTTTTATAAATTTAATTTACTGTAAACTAAGTTAAATAAGAAAATGTGATAGAAAATCATGTGCACACAGGCCGGGCGCAGTGGCTCATGCCTGTAATCCCAGCGCTTTGGGAGGCCGAGGCAGACGGATCACAAGGTCAGGAGTTCAAAACCAGCCTGGCCAACATAGTGAAACCCCCTCTCTACTAAAAAACACAAAAAATTAGCCAGGCATGGTGGCGGGCACCTGTAATCCCAGCTACTCAGGAGGCTGAAGCAGGAGAATCACTTGAACCCGGCAGGCGGAGGTTGCAGTGAGCGCCACCGTACTCCAGCCTGGGCGACAGTGTGAGACTCCATCTCAAAAACAAAAGCAAAAGGAAAAAAAAAAAAAAATCATGTGCACAGCTATAGTTTTGATTCCAACCTAGCCAGTGCAACTATACTATCTCAAAGCCTAGCAACTGCTCTGAAATGCAATGTTGTAGCAACATGCCAATCTGCCATGAAAATTTTCTTGAATCTGGAATATGCAAAAAAGTAAATTTACAAACACAGCCCACTTTAGCATATCATTTATTACATTTTAGGATATCTAAACAAACAAAAAATCTCCCATGATGACATACTAAGGATAAAAATATACATAGTATCTGCATTTACTTTATTATTATTAATATCTCCATTCAAAACCGTTACTTAGGCGAGTTAAAAGTAAGTATTTTAGGCCAGGTGCAGCGGCTCATGCCTGTAATCCCAGCATTCTGGGAGGCTGAGGCGGGTGGATCACCTGAGGTCAAGAACTGGAGACCAACCTGGCCAACACGGTGAAACCCCCATCTCTACTAAAAATACAAAAAACTACCCGGGCATGGTGGCAAGTGCCTGTAAGCCCAGCTACTAGTGAGGCTGGGGTAGGAGAATCGCTTGAACCCAGGAGGCAGAGGTTGCAGTGACCTGAGATTGCACCACCAAACTCCAGCCTGGGCAACAAAAGCGAAACGCCATCTCAAATAAACAAACAAACAAATAAATAAATAAATATTTTAGCCTTTTTTTTACCCTAAATAACAAAAATTTAAAAAAAAATAAGCATGTGAACTTTAAGTTGAATATATAACTCAAAAGGAGAAACTAAACTCAAGTAATCATTTTGAAAGATAATTTTTACTCATGAAAATTACAGAATGATCATATTTATGAGTCTAAGTAGCTTTAGAAAAAAAAAAAAAGCCTAAGCAAGATGAAGCTCCCACCCAGACTAACTTTCAACATTAAGGGGGGAAAAAAAAACCCAAAAAGCACTACTCAGAGTAAAACATCTTAGGGAGCTTTAAAAAAAAAAAAAAGAAAGAAAAGAAAAAGCAAGTAACTACAAGGCTAAAAGTTGTTACCTTCTATCCAAGACATAAAATGTATGTTTAATACTTCTTAAAAGGATATCTACTAACAAAATTAAACTTGTATGGAAAGGTTTTTTTTTTTAAAGGCATCAGAGCAGCAGGAATACAAAATAAAGAGATGTATTTTTTCTTTTTTAATCTTAACATGAATAATACTTTTCTTATTTTTATTATTTTGAGATGGAGTCTGGCTCTGTCGCCCAGGCTGGAGTGCAGTGGCACCATCTCGGATCACTGAAACCTACGCCTCCTGGGATTCAAGTGATTCTTCTGCCTCAGCCTCCCCAGTAGCTGGGACTACAGACACGCTCCACCACGCCCGGCTAATTTTTACATTTTCTGTAGAGACGGAGTTTCCCCATATTGGCCAGGCTGGTCTCGAACTCCTGACCTCATCATCCGCCCACCCGGGTTTCCCAAAGTATTGGGATTAGAGGCGTGAGCCACTGTGCCCGGCCACATGAAGAACACTTTAAACATAAAGATATTTTTCTTTTTTCAAGCTTTTCCCATATACGGTCAATTTCACTACATCCATTTTATTTCCCACCTTCACCACAAACCATTTCCATCTTTGTGCCCAAAACTTCATTGTAGGGGTGAAAAAACCCCTATTCAAGAGACCTATATTCTTCTAAAAAACCTTCGAATGTGTTCAGAAGTCATTTTCACTGAAAGATTAACAGGGAAGTAGCTTGACACTGTTCCCCAAAAGCTCCTTTATCATGCCTCCACACCTCCCAAACTACTCCCTATCTTCACCTCTGAAAAACACTCAATTTTCCACTAATGCAGTCTGACCTAATGAATCGAAGCCTGCACATCTCTTCTTCTATCCCTTTCTTTCACGCAGAAAGCCCTAACCTTCAATAAGAGAATAAGCAGAAGCAAGGAGGAGGCAGAACATTATCCTTTCCTTTCCAGTAACTAGCCATACCCCATTCCCCCAAATAAACACTCCACAACCCTAGCCTTTAAAATGGTTATCAAACATGGCCAGGTCCAGTGGCTCACGCCTGTAATCCCAGCACTTTGGAAGGCCAAGGCGAGCGGATCACCTGAGGTCAGGAGTTCGAGACCACCCTGGCCAACATGTCTCTACTAAAAACACAAAAAATTAGCTGGGCGTGCTGGCGCGCGCCTGTAGTCCCAGCTACTCGGGAGGCTGAGGCAGAAGAATCGCTTGAACCCGGGAGGTGGAGGTTGCAGTGAGCCGAGATCGAGCCACTGAACTCCAGCCTAGGAGACAGAGTGAGGCATTGTTTCGAAAAAAAAGGTTATAAAACAAACAAAATGTTGATACCTCTATTACCTCTTTCAAGCCTCCCAAGAACATTTCTACTAACACTACCCAAAATATTTTTAAAAGACCGGTCTCATTCTTTTGAGTCCCTCATCCTACACCCCAATTATCTTCAGGTGTCCTCTCAATCTTACAAAAACACTTACAAAACTATCCTCTCAATCGCACAAGAATATTTACAAATCTCTTATTCTTTCTACCGCTCCTTTTATTCCTCCAACACCTGTATCTAAAAATCCCTATATGCTGTTAGGTACACTCCCCCACCAATAAATGCTGCATACCAGTGTAGCCCTTTCAACCCTCAACTAAACTTACAAAAACCTATTTTTTCCAACCTTCATGTATCTAAAAGTCATCAGTTCCCCTAGCACTATCGAGTCCTCAGTAATACTTTAAAATCCCTTAATATCTTTGCTACCACACTTATCACCTCCCCAATAATTTCTAAAACCCTTCAAATGCCACACACCCTTTCCATCTACTCCATAGTATTTTTCAAATCCTCCAATATTCTTGATCCCTTAGAACTCACCAATAATCGCTATATAGTTTCAATGTCCCTGCTATCCGCTTCTGCCCTCATATTTCGAAAATGCCCTCGATATTTTGCTTGTAGACCTTTCAGTCCCAGAATAATAATGTTTATCAAACCCTTGATGATATTCTGCTATTCCCTTCGACATCCCAATATTCACATTTCAAAAATTCCTCAAGAGCCCTGCTACCCCTCTCTCAGTTCTCAAACAGCAATGTTTTAAATTCCCTTACTGCCCCTGCTACCCCTTCCAACACCCCGATATTTGCGTTTGAAAAGCCCTCGCTGTCCTTGCCTGCCCCCCCAGTCCCACATCCACGGTGCCTCTCCGTCCCCAGCGCTCCTCTTCCACCCTCAGCCCCACCACAATGGTGATAGTACTACAGGGAAGGCGTCGCCGGGACCTCCCGGCCGCGGCCCCTCAGCGCCGCCCCCCACGCCGCCTCCCCTCCCCCACGCCCCCGCGGGCCCCCAACGCCCACGTTCGCCGGCCCCGGCCCAGCCCGGCTCACTCACATCGGCTCCAGTAACTTGGCCAGCCAGGACTTGAGGGCATCCACATCCTCTATGAGCATGGTGCAGGGAAGGCGGGCTCGGCCGCCGCTCTTCTTCAGGCCTGCCGTGGGTCTCCACTACGCCGCCTCCTCACGTTCCCTTCACAGCTCCCGGTGCCCCAGCCCACCGGGCATCTTAGGAGACTTCAACCTACTCCCCCGGCCGGGGCCTAACAGGAACTAACCCAAGAGCCCTCACTCAACCTAGCCCGAAGGTTGAGGTGGGCGGGAGACAGTGCCGAGTGGCAGGCCTGAGAACCAATAAGAGAGAGAGGGCCCTGAGGGCAAGACCAATGAAAAGGCTCGCTCGCCCCGCCGGCAGGCCGTACCCAGTCAGGGAGGAGAGATATAGCAAGGTAGGTGGAGAGCTTACGTGAACTCCTGGTGCAAGATGGTATCTTGGAAAAGGTGCTTTGCCTCTTAAAGGGGCAGCGGCGCCTTTTTTTGACCACGCCGCCGCCCGCCGCGGAATACTGGTGTCTGCTGCTGGGAGTGCCTGGGGGAACCCGGCGAGCCCCTCAGCCTGGTTCCTTCCTCTCGTTTTTCCTGGAAACACACACTCGTGTCCCGAAATGACTCAGCTGTAGTAAATCTGCAACACAACGTGCAATACGTTCACGTTCGACACATTGCACAGAATGCAAAATTTTACTTTTCTTCTTTACACACTCATGTTGATCGGCACTCACGTTTGTATTTTTTGCTGCTCTGCTTTAATTACGCAGAATGTTTCTGACAACCATGCCTTGGAATCCAGTAATCGTCATTTTTAAAACGTGGCGCACGGATGTAAAAGGCTGAGGCCATTTCAATTTTGCTAGTATTATTAATAAATGTTGCTTTATTTAGAAAGAAAAACGACTCCAATAGTTTGGTTCTAATTATCTCTTCATTGCATATCTAAAATTCAGTGGTTGGGGGACGGGTAGGGAGAATTTTAATCAGCAAAGAAGGATTAAAAAAATAATTTTAAAGAAAAATTAGACACTACCGATATAGTCAACTTAACTTTCTAGTAGGTGAGAAATTCCTTCTGGAGTTTTGAAATCACTGATTTAGCACTGATGTTAAAATGCTTACCCAATAACATATACTGAGTCCCTGCAATTGCCAGCACTGAGTAAGGCACTGGGAGTCCAGTGGTGAGCAAAACGGAGCTTCTCCTCTTAAGAAGATGAACAGTTTTATGGGGTTATGCATTGTAATAACATTTTGAAAAATACCTAATGAGCACACACCTCATATAAAAGAAATGGATCAACCTCAAATAAACAGACATACCATATATATACAGAACAGGTAGAGGCACACTTCTGCAAAGGATCAGACACTAAATATTTTTGGTTTTGTGAGCCTTGAGGTATCTATGGCAACTACCCAACATACAATGTCTTGGCATAAAATTAAACATGGACAGTATGTATATAGAATGATTGTGGCTGTATTACAAAAATTTATAAAAATTATATAAAATTTTAAATTTATATAATTTTCACATACCATTTTTTTCACCATTTAAAAATGTAGGCCGGGCCAGGCGGCGGTACCTCACGCCTGTAATCCCAGCATTTTGGGAGGTCAAGGCGGGTGGATCACCTAGAGTCAGGAGTTCGAGACCAACCTGACCAACATGGTGAAACCGGTCGCTACTAAAAATACAAAATTAGCCAGACATTGTGGCGCACATCCGTAATCCCAGCTACTCGGGAGACGGAGGCAGGAGAATCGCTTGAACCTGGGAGGCGGAGGTTGCAGTGAGCCAAGATCGCCACAAGAGCGAAACTCCATCTGAAAAAAAAAAAAAAAAAAAGCAGGGGGGAGGCCGGCGCGCAGTGACTCATGCCTGTAATCCCAACATTTTGGGAGGCCAAGGCGAGTGGATCACCTGAGGTCAGGAGTTCGAGACGAGCTTGGCCAATATGGTGAAACCCCGTCTCTAGTGAAGATACAAAAATTAACCAGGTGTGGGACGGTTGTGGGCCGGGCGCAGTGGCTCACGCCTGTAATCCCAGCGCTTTGGGAGGCCAAGGCAGGCAGATCACGCCAACATAGTGAAATCCCGCCTCTACTAAAAATACAAAAAATTAGCTGGGTATGGTGGCGGGCGCCTGTAATCAATCCCAGCTACTCGGGAGGCTGAGGCAGGAGAACCACTTGAACCCGGGCGGCAGGGGTTGGAGTGAGCCAAGATCGAGCCACTGCACTCCAGCTCTGGTGACAGAGGGAGACTCCGTCTCAAAAAAAAAAAAAAAAAAAAAGATTATGGCTGGGCGCGGTGGCTCACGCCTGTAATCCCTGCACTTTGGGAAGTCGAGGCAGGCGGATCATGAGGTAAGGAGATCGAGACCAGCCTGGCCAACATGGTGAAACCCCGTCTCTACTAAAAATACAAAAATTACCCGGGCGTGGTGGCACATGCCTGTAGTCACAGCTACTCAGAAGGCTGAGGCAGGAGAATCACTTGAACCCAGGAGGCGGAGGCTACAGTGAGCCAAGATCGGGCCACTGCACTCCAGCCTCAGCGACACAGCGAGACTCTGTCTCAAAAACAAACAAAAAAAAAATTAGCGGCCGTGGTGGCACACGCCTGTAATCCCAGCTACTTGGGAGTCTGAGGCAGGAGAATTGATTGAACTGGAGAGGTGGAGGTGGCAGTGAGCTGAGATCATATTACTGCCCTCCAGCCTGGGCAAAAGAGCAAGACCCTGTCTCAAATAAATAAATTAATTAATTTAATTTAATTTAATACAAACAAAAATGTAAAGGCCATTGTAACCTCACAGGTGTACAAAGCAGATGCCAGCAGGGTTTAGTTTGCTGGCCCCAGTATATAAATCCCTTACATAGAGTAGTAAAATCAGAGGTGCACTTAAAACTCATCTAATGAAACTCTCTCACCAAACCCCTCCTCACAACTTTGCAAATGAAGGAAAAGGCCCAGAGAGGCAAGTGGTTTACTCAGAATTACACCTCTGTGAAGTAGAAGTAGCATCCAGAAGTTCTGACAGCAAGCCAAGAGCTTTCTCACTTGCAACTCTTGCCTCTTCTTTTCTCTCTCCTCTTCCCCCTCCTTTTTTTAAGTTTATCCACATTTTCCCTTCACTTCGAACAGCTACAGAAGTTAGCTAGGTGTGGTGACACATGCCTGTAATCTCAGCTACTTGGGAGACTGAGGCATGAGAATTGCTTTAACCTGGGAAACAGAGGTTGCAGTAAACCGAGATCAAGCCACTGCACTCCAACCTGGGTGACAGAGTGAGACTGCTGAAAAAAAAAAAAAAAAAAAAGAAACAAAAACTAGCTCCCGCCTTTGATCTCTTGCTCGGGGGAAAGCTAGTCATCATGTTTCAAGACATTCTAGTAGCCCTATGGAGAGGCCCACATTGAGAGGAACTGAGACAACTGAGACCCCTTCCCAACCCAGGGAGAGTGGGTGTGGTTATAAAAGTGCAACATGAGGGACACTTTTGGTGTTGGAACTGTTTTGATTCTTGACTGTGATGGTGGATGCAGGAACTACAGGATGGTAAACTGAATAGAACTAAACATATACAAAGTCAAGTTGATGACTGGGTCAAAAAAAAGAAAAAATAGAACTAAACTTACATACATATGCACAGAAGAAGGGACCTCAAAAAGTTCATGGAAAAGGGCAATTAAAAGAAAAATAAGGCCAGGCACGGTGGCTCACGCCTATAATTCCAGCACTTTGGGAGGCTGAGGCAGGTGGATCACGAGGTCAAGACATGGAGACCTGGGCCGGTCGCGGTGGCTCAAGCCTGTAATCCCAGCACTTTGGGAGGCCGAGACGGGCGGATCACGAGGTCAGGAGATCGAGACCATCCTGGCTATCCCGGTGAAACCCCGTCTCTACTAAAAAATACAAAAAACTAGCCGGGCGAAGTGGCGGGCGCCTGTAGTTCCAGCTACTGGGGAGGCCGAGGCAGGAGAATGGCGGGAACCCAGGAGGCGGAGCTTGCAGTGAGCTGAGATCCGGCCACAGCACTCCAGCCTGGGCGACAGAGCGAGACTCCGTCTCAAAAAAAAAAAAAAGACATCCAGACCATCCTGGCTAACACGTTGAAACCCCGTCTCTACTAAAAATACATACACACACACAAAATTAGCCGGATGTGGCAGCGTGCGCTGGTAGTCCCAGCTGCTGGGGAGGCTGAGGCAGGAGAATGGCACGAACCCGGGAGGCAGAGGTTGCATTGAGCCGAGATCGCGCCACTGCACTCCAGCCTGGGTGACAGAGCAAGACTCAGTCTCCAAAAAAAAAAAAAAGAAAAGAAAGAAAGAAAGAAAAGAAAAGAAAAAAAGAAAAAGAAAAAGAAAAACCACAAACTTTATTTCTCAACATAAGCTTTATCAAGTTCCAGACACATTGAGAACACACAAGTGATATCACACAAAATATACTGGGCATTTAGTTCATCCCTAAAGAACTGAGAGTCCTGGGAATTTAGCCATGTCAATGCAGTCTTTTTTTACATTAAGAAGTGAAGAAAAATGGGGGCCCTTTACATATTTTTTAAACATTAGGGGCCGGGCGCGGTGGCTCAAGCCTGTAATCCCAGCACTTTGGGAGGCCGAGGCGGGTGGATCACAAGGTCAGGAGATCAAGACCATCCTGGCTAACATGGTGAAACCCCGTCTCTACTAAAAATACAAAAAAACTAGCCGGGCGTGGTGGCGGGCGCCTGTAGTCCCAGCTACTCGGAGGCTGAGGCAGGAGAATGGCGTGAACCTGGGAGGCGGAGCTTGCAGTGAGCCGAGATCGCGCCACTGCACTCCAGCCTGGGTGACACAGCGCGAGACCCCGTCTCAAAAAAAAAAAAAAAAAAAAAAAAAAAAATTAGGAAACAAAAAGAAGGCAGAAGGAGCTAAATTAGGACCACAGGGTAGCTGCCTAAGTTTTTTTTGTTTTTGTTTGTTTGTTTGTTTGTTTGTTTGTTTGTTTTTGAGACAGGGTCTTGCTTTGTCTCCCAGGCTGGAGTGCAGTGGTGCAACCTCACCTCACTGCAAACTCCACCTCCTGGGTTCATGCCATTCTCCTGCCTCAACCTCCCTAGTAGCTGGGACTACAGGTGCCCACCACCATGTCCGGCTAATTTTTTCTATTTTTAGTAGAGACAGAGTTTCAACGTGTTAGCCAGGATGGTCTCGATGTCCTGACCTCGTGATCCGCCCTCCTCAGCCTCCCAAAGTGCTGGGATTACAGGTATGAGCCACCACACCTGGCTGTTTGATGAGATTAATGAGCAGGAGCATTGCCAAGATGGAGAAGGAATCTCTGGTGTAACTTTCACAGATGTGTTTCTGCTGAAGCTTCAGCTAATTTTCTGAAAACACTCTCATAATAAGCATATGTTATCATTCTTTAGCCCTTGAGCAAAATGCCTTGAACATCCAAAAAAAACTGTTGCCGTGACCTCTGCTGCTGACCAGTCTGCTTTTGCTTTGACTAGCCCACTGCTATTTCTTGGTAGCTATTGTTTTGATTGTGTTTTGTCTTCGGGATTGTACTTCTAAAGCCCTGTTTCATCTCCTGTTACAATTCTTTGAAGAAATGCTTCAGGATTGTGATCTCACTTCAAAATTTCCAATGAAAGCTACTCTTGTCTGCAGCTGATCTGGTTGCAGCAGTTTTGGCACCCATTTAGTGGAAAATTTGCTCAACTTTAATTTCCAGTTAGAATTGTGTAAGTGGAACCAGTTGAAATGTCTATGGTGTTGGCCACGGTTTCTGCTGTAAATTGTTGCTCCTCTTCCATTAGGGCACAAACAAGATTAATTTTTTTTTTTTTTTTTGAGACGGAGTCTCGCTCTGTCGCCCAGGCTGGAGTGCAGTGGCCAGATCTCAGCTCACTGCAAGCTCTGCCTTCCGGGTTTACGCCATTCTCCTGCCTCAGCCTCCTGAGTAGCCCGGACTACAGGTGCGCGCCACCTCACCTGGCTAGTTTTTTGTATTTTTTTTTTTTTTTTGTAGAGATGGGGTTTCACCGTATTAGCCAGGATGGTCTCAATCTCCTGACCTCGTGATCTGCCTGTCTTGGCCTCCCAAGGTGCTGGGATTATAGGCCTGAGCCACCGTGCCCGGCCTTTTTTTTTTTTTTTTTTTTTTTTTTTAGCAAATTGATGTGGATGATCTGCAGCTGTGGGGTTCATCGTCCACACTCTCTTGTCCCTTCTTATAACAAGCTATCCCTTTGTAAACTGCTGATTTATTTGGGAGCAATGTTCCCATGAGGTTTTTGTAAAGCATGAATAATTTACATTATTCCACCCAAGCTTCACAAAAAGTTTGATGTTTGCTCTTTCTTCAATTTTAGCAGAATTCATGTTGCTTTAATAGGGGCCCTTTTCAAACTGATGTCTTATCCCTCTTAGGGCCTCAAACTAGATCCTGTTTAGAAATGTTATAACAAGTTAGTATGAGTTTATTTTGTTAAAAAAATTTGAAATCCATGCATAGTGTTTTCATACTACACATTTTCCATAAACTTTTTGAAGACTTCGTGTGTGTGTGTGTGTCTTCTAAAGGCTTATGTGCAGACACACACACACACACACAAATGAACAAAAAACATGTATCAATGTCAATATTCTGGTCTTCAAATTATACTACAGTTTTGCAAAAAGTTACCATTGGCTGGGTGTGATGGCAGTTGCCTGTGATTCCAGCTACTCAGGAAGCTGAGGTAGGAGGATCTCTTGAGTCCAGGAATTTGAGACCAGCCTGGCCAACAGAGCAAAACTTTGTGTCAAAAAAATAAATGCCGGCTGGGCGCGGTGGCTCAAGCCTGTAATCCCAGCACTTTGGGAGGCCGAGACGGGCGGATCACGAGGTCAGGAGATCGAGACCATCCTGGCTAATACGGTGAAACCCCGTCTCTACTAAAAAATACAAAAAAAAAACTAGCCGGGCGAAGTGGCGGGTGCCTGTAGTCCCAGCTACTCAGGAGGCTGAGGCAGGAGAATGGCGTGAACCCGAGAGGAGGAGCTTGCAGTGAGCTGAGATCCGGCCACTGCACTCCAGCCTGGGTGACAGAGCGAGACTCCGTCTCAAAAAAAAAAAAAAAAAAAAAAAAAAAAATGCTACCATTGGAGGAAACTGGGAAGAGTGTGTGAGGGTTCTTTCTATATTACATCTTACAATTGCATATGACTCTAGAAGTATCTCGATTTTTTAAAAAGTTGCTTCAAGGCTGGGCACAGTGGCTTACGCCTGTAATCCCAGCACTTTGCAAGGCTGAGGCAGGCAGATCACTTGAGATCAGGAGTTTGAGACCAGCCTGGCCAACATGGTGAAACCCTGTCTCTACTAAAAATACAAAAATAAGCTGGGCATGGTGGCACATGCCTGTAGTCCCCACTACTTGGGAGGCTGAGGCAGGAGAATTGCTTGAACCTGGGAGGCAGAGGTTGCAGTGAGCCAATATCACACCACTGCACTCCAGCCTGGACAACAGAGCAAGACTCTGTCGGGGGAAAAAAAGAACCAGAATGTTGCTTCAAGTCAAGCATGGTGGCTCATGCTTATAATCCAAGCAATTTGGGTGGCTGAGTGAAAAGATCACTTGAGCCCAGGAGTTCAAGACCAGCCTAGGCAACATGGTGTGACCCTGTCTCTACAAAAAATGAGGCGGGAGAATTGCCCAGGAGGTCGAGGCTGCAGTGAGCCATGTTTATGCCACTGTATTCTGGCTTGGGTGACAGAGAAAGAACCTGCCTTATATAAATAAATAAATACAAAATTGCTTCGCACGACCACAGTGGCTCAAGTCTGTAATCCCAGCACTTTGGGAGGCTAAGGCAAGAGGATCTCTTGAGCCTAGGAGTTCAAGACCAACCTGGGCAAGATAGTGAGACCCCATCTCTACAAAAAATTTAAAAATTTGCCAGATATGGTGGCGAATGCCTGCAGTCCCAGCTACTCAGGAGGCTGAAGTGAAAGCATCACTTAAGGCGGGAGGTCATAGATGCTGTGAGCTGAGATCGTGCCACTGCGCTTCAGCCTGAGTGACAGAGTGAGACCCTGTAAGACAAAAATATTGCTTCACATGTTAAGAGCAGTGTCACCAGGGAGAAAAGATTGAGAACAGCATCTTTGGGTGTGTGGTTACTGGAAATAGTCCTTGCCCCAATTCCCCAAGATCTTTATGTGTTCCCATTGGACCTGTGTGGAGACCCAGATCTGACGTCCTTGCAGATTAGATAAGCATCCAGGAGAAATGTGGAAAGCTCCATGTCAGTAGTGACTGTTGGGGTTTTTTGGGCAGGGAAAGGGGGGGAATAGAAAACAGCAGTAGTGGACTGACAAGACTCTCATTCCATCTTGTTATCCCTCTGATGTTAGAAGAGTCCACTCTGATGTTTAAAACCATCCACTCGTCTTTGGATTAAATAAGCCCCTTGTGATTTAGACATATCAAATAAAAATAACTCATACCCCTGTGTGCCAGGCACTCTGCCATGCAACTTTACACAAATTAGCCTCTTTCAGTTCCTGCATTCAGCCTTCCTTACCTTCACGCAATATTGATTGAAAATCTACCATAAGTAGAACACTATTATAGGCCCCGGGGATACAGCAATGAAGAAAATAGGCATTCTGTCAGAGATCTATTTTAGTAGCAAGATAATAATGACAAATAAATAACAATATAATATGTCAGGTCTAATACTCTTAGAATGTATCCTAAGAAGGAAAATGAGGCAAAATGAGGAGATCGAGAGTTATGGGGAAGGTAAAAAGACTGAGCAGTGGCTTGAAGGTAGTGTGTGTGTTAGCTGTGTAGATATCTGGGACAGGGGCTTTCCAGGGAAGTGCGAAGACCCTGAGGCAGGAGCCGACTTGGCACGTTTGAGAAAAGGAAAGAGGCAGTGGGGCTGGAGCAGAGTGAACCAGGAAGAAACCGATGGTAGATGAGTGAAAGAGGTAGTTAGAGGCCAGATCAAGAAGGACTGCGTCATGGTAAGGACTTCAGATTTTACTTGTTGGCCAGGTGCAGTGGCTCACATTTGTAATCCCTGTATTTTAGGAGGCCAAGGCAGAAGAATCACTTGAGTCCAGGAGTTTGAGACCAGCCTGAGCAACATAGCAGGACCCCATCTCTACAAAAAATGAAAAAAACTAACCAGGCATGGTGGTGCGTGCCTGTGGTCCCACCTACTCAGGAGGTTGAAATAGAAGGATCACACCAGACTGGGAAGTCAAGGCTGCTGTGAGTTGTGATTGTGCCATGCCTAGCCTGGGTGATAGAGCAAGATCTTGTCTCAACAACAACAAAAAATTACTTCTGAGATTGGAAGACACTGAAGGGTTTTGTTTTTTGTTTTTTGAGACGGAGTCTCACCCCATCACCCAGGCTGGAGTGCAATGGCGAAATCTCGGCTCACTGCAACCTCTGCCTCCCGGGTTCAAATAATTCTCCCGACTCAGTCTCCCGAGTAGCTGGGATTACAGGTGCCCACCACCATGCCTGGCTAATTTTTGTGTTTTTTTATTTTTTTTATTTTTATTTAATTAATTAATTTATTTGTTTATTTTTTGAGACAGAGTCTTGCTCTGTCACCAGGCTGGAGTACAGTGGCCGGATCTCAGCTCACTGCAAGCTCCGCCTCCTGGGTTTACGCCGTTCTCCTGCCTCAGCCTCCCCAGTAGCTGGGACTACAGGCGCCCGCCACCTCGCCCGGCTAGTTTTTTGTATTTTTAGTAGAGACGGGGTTTCACCGTGTTAGCCAGGATGGTCTCGATCCCCTGACCTCGTGATCCGCCCGTCTCGGCCTCCCAAAGTGCTGGGATTACAGGCTTGAGCCACCACGCCCGGCCTAATTTTTGTGTTTTTAGTAGAGATGGGGTTTCACCATGTTGGCCAGGCTGGTCTTGAACTCCTGACCTCATGATCTGCCTGCCTTGGCCTCCCAAAGTGATGGGATTACAGGTGTGAGCCACAGTGCCTGGCCAGACACTGAAGGTTTTAAATACAGGGATGAAATAACCTCCTCTGCTGTTTTTTGTTTGTTTTTTGTTTTGTTTTGTTTTGATGGGATCACTGTGGTTGCTTTATGAGTATCAGACTGAAGGGGGCAAAAGAGGAGGTACCGAAACAAGTTAGGAGGCTACTACATTAATCCAAGCCAGCAATGATGATGGTTTGGACTAGACTCATAGTGAGAAGTTGGATTTTGGGTATATTTTGAGAGTAGAGTCAACAAGTTTGGCTGGTAGATTGTGGATATGAAAGACAAAGAGGAATCAAGGATGACATCAAAGTGTTTGGCCTGAGCACTGGCTTGAGATTGGGAAAAATGAGGGAGGAACAGATTCAGCAAACAGCTGGTAGATCCAGAATTCAGTTTTGAACATGAGAAGTACGAAATGGCTTTTAGACATTGTGGTAGCCAGTCTCAAGATGGCCCACAATTATTTTTACCTCTTATTATTCACATTCATGTGTACTTTCCTCCCACACTGGCTTAGGGATCGTAACTTCTAACTTGGATCTCTTGTTCTGGGAAAGACAGTCGCCATATTGCAAGGCTCTCAAGAAATCCAGAGGCCCACACTGAGCGGAACTGAGACCTCTTTCCAACAGCAAGGACTAGCTTTCCAGCCTTGTGAGGGAGCCATATCGGAAGAAGACCCTCCAGCCCCAGCCAAAGCTTCAGATAAATGTTTTCCTAGCTAAAATCTGAATACAATCTTATGAAAACTCCTAAACCAGAACCACCCAACCAAACTGCTCCAAAACCTCTAACCAACAGAAACTCAGAGATAATAAATGGTTATATTGCCAGGTGCAGTGGCATGTGCCTGTAGTCCCACCAACTTGTGAAGCTGAGGTGGGAGGATTTCTGGAACCCAGGAGTTTGAGTCCAGCCTGGGCAACATAGTGAGACCCCCATCTCTTAAAAAATTGTTGTTGTTATTATTATTATTATTATTATTGAGACAGTTTTGCTCTTGTTGCCCAGGCTGGAGTGCAATGGCGCGATCTTGGCTCACTACAACCTCCACCTCCTGGGTTCAAGCGATTCTCCTGCCTCAGCCTCCCAAGTAGCTGGGAGTACAGGTACATGCCACCACACCTGGCTAATTTTTGTATTTTTAATAGAGACGGGGTTTCACCATTTTGGCCAGGCTGGTCTCAAACTCCTGACCTCAGGTGATTCACCTGCCTTGGCCTCCCAAAGTGCTGGGATTACAGGTGTGAGTCACCATGCCCGGCTCTGGTTATTATTGTTTTTAGCCCTAAGTTTTGGGGTAATTCGTTAGGCAGCAATAGATAACTAATATAAAAATTCAAGTGGAGATGTCAAGTAGGCAGTTGGATCTTAAGTCTAAAGTTCATGAGAGGGGTTGGGCCTGTACTTAAAATTGGGGACTCATCAGCATGTAAATTGTGTTTAAAGCCATTGGCCTGGATAAGATCACTTAGCATATGAGTATGTCTAGAAAGGAAGGGCCATTAGAGAAAAGGTGAGGAATATTAAGTAAGTTGAAGAGGTATGGCCAATAAATCAGGAAAGAATAGAGAGTGAAGAAATATGTTTCAAGAAAGGAGTTTTCAAATATGTCAAACGTAGTTCATAGGTCAAATAAGATGAGAACAGAGAATTGGCCATTGGATTTGGCAGCATGGAGGTCAGTGATGATCTGGACAAGTCCATGGAGTAGGGCAGGTAAAAGGTTGAGGAAGGCTGGATGCGGTGGCTCATGCCTGTCATCCAGCACTTTGGGAGGCCAAGGCAGGAGGATCATAAGGTCAGGAGTTCGAGACCAGCCTGGCCAATATGGCAAAACCCCGTCTCTACTAAAAATACAAAAATTAGCCAGGCATGGTGGTGGGCACCTGTAATCCCAGCTACTCGGGAGGCTGAGGCAGGAGACTCGCTTGAACCTGGGGGGCTGCAGGTTGCAGTGAGCTGAGATCACGCCACCGCAGTCCAGCCTGGATGACAAAGTGAGACTCCCTCTAAAAAAAATAAAAATAAAAAATAAATAAAAGGTTGAGGAGAGACTGGGCATGGTGGCTCACATCTGTAACCCTAGCACTTTGGGAGGCCGAGGCAGGAGGATTGCTTGAGTTGACGAGTTTGAGACCAGCCTGGGCAATATATTGAGATCCTCATCTGTACAAAAAATAACAAAATTAGCCGGATGGTGCACGCCTGTAGTCCCAGCTACTTGGGAGGCTGAAGTGGGGGGATCACTTGAGCCCGGGAGTTTGAGGCTGCAGCGATGTTGCCACTGCACTCCAGCCTAAGCTACAGAATAAGACCACATCTCAAAACGATTTAAATAAATAAAATAAACAAAATAAAATAAAAGGTTGAGCTGGGCGCGGTGGCTCATGCTTGTAATCCCAGCACTTTGGGAGGCCGAGGCAGGTGGATCACCTGAGGTCGGGAGTTCAAGACCAGCCTGACCAACATGGAGAAACCCCGTCTCTATTAAAAATACAAAATTAGCCGGGGTGGTGGCACATGCCTGTAATCCCAGCTACTCGGGAGGCTGAGGCAGGAGAATCGCTTGAACCCGGGAGGCGGAGGTTGCGGTGAGCCGAGATCGCGCCATTGCACTCCAGCTTAGGCAAAAAGAGCGAAACTCTGTCTCAAAAAAAATAAAATAAAATAAAATAAAATAAATAAATAAATAAATAAAAGGTTGAGGAGAAAAATGGAGAACACGAATTAGAGAAAGCGTGGCAGTTCTCCTAAAGAGCTTTACTGTAAAGGGAAGTAGAGTAATGAAGGTACTGGACAGTACTGGAAGGGTATTATGGAATAGGGCAAAGGAGAGGGTTTGTTGGCATTTTGTTCAGTTTGGTTTTGCTTGCTTATCTGCTTGCATTAGGTTAGAAGATATGTGTGAATGCAGACAAGTATGATCTAGAGAGAAAAAATCTGATGATGCGAGAGGTGAATGAGAAACTGTGGGAATAAAATCTCCTAGTGGGCAAAAGACAATGGGGTCTAATGTACAAATGGAGCATAGGTCTTAATAGGAACCCTAATTGTTGTTCACTGTGACAAAAAGAGCACATATTAGTAGATAGACGTGTGATAGCAGATGTAGTAAAAGGAAATCATGAAAGTTGTGTATTGATTGCTTCTGTGCTGTCAGTGAGTGAAGAAACTATCCAGTAGAATGTGAGAAGGCGATGCTGGATGTTTGAAAAGAGAGGTATGAGGAGAAAAGCATATTTGGTTTTTCAAACATTTTAAGTTCACTTGGGAGGCTGAGGCGAGAGGATTGCTTGAGACCAGGAAATCAAGGCTGCAGTGAGCCATGAGTGCACCATTGCACTCCAGCCTAGGTAGCAGAGTGAGACTCGGTCTCAAAAAAACAAACAACAAACAAACAAAAAAACTAGGTTCTTTCCCACTTCATGCCTTTGCACTTGCTAGTTCTCCTGCCTGGAACTATTTTACACATATCTTTGTGTGCCTGACTTTTTTTTCTCAGCTCAAGTATCACCTCTTTGGGATGACCTTGACCATCCAACCTAAACTGTCACCTCACTTCCCTCCCCTAGTTACTCTCTATTGCATCATCCTGCTTTATCTTCTTCATAGCATATCTCACTATATAAAATGTTTTTTTCATTTATTTGTGCTCTCTCTGCCCCACCCCACATAGAATATAAAGTTTCATGAGGTCAGGAATTTTGTGTTCTTTGTTAAGTTTGTTTTTTTGTTTGTTTTGTTTTGTTTTGAGATGGAGTCTCTTTCTGTCGGCCAGGCTGGAGTGCAGTGGTGCAATCTCTGCTCACCACGACCTCCGCCTCCCGGTTTAAGTGATTCTCCTGCCTCAGCCTTCCAAGTAGTTGCGATTTCAGGCATGCACCACAACACCTGGCTAATTTTTGTATTTTTAGAGAGACGGAGTTTCACCATGTTGGTCAGCCTGGTCTCGAACTCCTGACTTCCAGTGATCTGCCTGTCTCAGCCTCTCAAAGTGTTGGGATTACAGGCATGAGCCACCGCGCCTGGCCTTCTTTGTTAAGAAAGAGCACTGAGAAAGAGATCCCTAGGATATAATGGAAGCTTGGCAGGGCACAATGGTCACACCTGTAATCCCAGAACTTTGAGAGGCTGAGGTGGGAGGATCACTTAAGAACAGACGTTCGAGACCAGCCTGGGCAACATAGTGAGATCCTGTTTCTATAAAACATTAAAAAACCACCTGGGCATGGTAGTGTGCGCCTGTAGTCCTAGCTACTTGGGAGGCTAAAGTGGGAGAACTGCTTGAGGCTGGGAGGTCAGGACTGCAGTAAGTCATGATCATCCCACTGCACACCATCCTAGGTGACAGAGTGAGACCCTGTCTCAAAAAAAGAAAAAAAAAGATGGTTAATAAATATTTAATAGATAATCTAACATAATCCTCTATTTATTAGAGATGATTACTAGATAAGTACCATGATTATCACCATGCTACAGGTGCAGACAGGTCAAGGTCACACAACAAGTTATGGATGGGGGTGGGATTCATGATTCAAAGTCAGGCAATCCCACTCCAGAATTCACAGTCTCAGACTCTATATGGAATAGGATCTAGAGGAAGATACTAGACTTCTGGCTAATAAGATATTAGGGATCTGACCAATTATTAGGGAATAAAAGGGTATGACCATGGTTGCTTCTCCAGTTCATATAGTTTAGACCAGTCTAATCTCATTGATACAATACAGACAGGCATCTTAAACCTTGTAAACACACAAAAATAAATTCTTTTTTTTTTTTTTTTTTTTTTTTTTTTGTCGGAGTCTTAATTTTTTTTCCCCGGCGTGGGGGTCGTTGCCGGGTTTTTTCTCCTTCGCACCTCCCCCCCCCGGGTCGCGCCCCTCGCCCGCCCCCGC